>NC_056747.1:883956062-884198562 GCF_019279795.1 Protopterus annectens
TACATAAAGTTTGATCTCTACATACACCGGAATAGTAAGCAATTTGGTCACATAAGTTGCTTTTTAACTGAATATCTAACCTTACCACCTCCCTTATTATCCCCCCTTCACACACATCCATCAGACTGTTTAAATGTCTGTTCTGTAGCCTTTTGAAATGTACTTTTTCTAGTTGAGCTCCTTGCAGCAATTTGCAAATTCTTGCTGAAACAAAGTAGAAGTGGATGTTACTAGCACAAGGGGAGATATCTCCAGAAAAATAGGATACAGAAGCAAGAGTTTTCGTAAGCATGGACTGCTAATGGTGTGCAAGTTTTCCATTTCTATAAACTGCTCAGTTAAATGTGCCATCTTCTGTCTTCCTCCTATTCTCTGGAACACTGCATTACATGTAATATAGCAAGATGTATCACAGCCTGGAATAGAACTCATAGTGATGGTCAGGTGTTAAACTTCGCTTTTTTTTTTTTTTTTTTTGAAGGAAGCCTTTTGTCAGAAACTTGGTAAAAATAGTCACAGCTGGAGGGGAGTAACCATTTCAGAAAATCATGCTGTAATTTAAATAGGCCTAGATTTGGTCTTGATGCTTTTTCCTAACTAAACTTATTACAGCAGGGTTTACACCTGTGTAGCTTTTAGAGCACAAGTTGTGTAGTTATTGACCCCAGTTTAACTTTTTGTAGCCATAAAGGTTTAGTACAGACCTGTACGTCCCCACCACTTCGTTTCTGTAAAGTTAATTTTCATTATTTTATTGTCTCGCCATCTTAACTTTCTCTGCCCTCCTCTTTTTTTGCTTTCTGTTCTTCCCAGTGTCATTGCTTTCTCCAGTGAATCTTGAATTTGCATCATGTCTCCAGTATATTTGTGTTTTAGTTTTGCTGTGGGGCCTTACAGTGAAGTTTGGATTAATTTAATTAAGAATTGACTGATTTGATTGTTTTTCAGTATGTAGAATGTCCAGAAGTTTTCGTCAAGACCCGAATTAAGAAACATTGACTTTTCTTGCACAGTCTTGCTTTTACCAAAACTTTTTAAGTCATATATTATTACTGGGAAGACCTTAGCTTTGAGTATACAGACCTTTGTTGACAACGTGATGTCGTTGTTCTTTAATATCATATCTAAATTTGCCATAACTTTGGGATAGCCTTCCTCTCCCAATGTCTGTTGATTTCATGGCTGCAGTCACTATCTTCAGAGATCTTTTATACCAGGACAATAAAATATTGTATTTCTGCCACCTTTTCCCAATCTAGTTGCATAGTGCTAGATAAAGCAGTCTTATTATTGTTGTTATTATTTTAATGTTGAGCAGCAAACCAGCTTTTGTGCTTTCTGTTTTCACCTTCATTAACACGCTGTTCCTCACTTTCATCATGGAAGTGATGTAGTCTCTCTATTTGAGTGTAATATTTGTTCCAACAATTTTGATTCCAGCATCTGATTTTTGTAACCCAACATTTTACACAGTACATTTAGTATTGCTTTACTGAGTACTCTAAAGCCTTTTATTGTGCAGACCATAACTATCTGTGGCAAGCTCTCAAAGAGATACTGGCACAAGATCACCTTATTTGCCTCTTGAGAGTCTCTATATGCAGACAGAGAAGCAAGAGTTAGAACTGAATATGGAATAACTGTCCAGTGCATGATTAGGAAAGGATTTTGTCAAGGCTCTAGATTAGAAAACATACCATCATGTTTATCGGTGGTGATAGGGTCCTTTTATTTGTTTCTCTGTATTCCTGCCATTTTTTCTTTAATATCTATTACTTTTTTAAGTTTCTCCCATTTTTATCTTTTGTCTTGTTCAGTTTTCCATTAAATTTTCCATTAACGTTTACAGTCTTTTGAAGAGATCTGTTGTCTTTCGCTTTCTGTTATATTTTTCCCACCTTGTGCACTGCCTAATGAAATGTGTTATCTTCTGTTCTCTGGAACACTGCATTTAATTTAACATATTTTGCTCTTTCCTTGTACACTTCTAAAGTGTCTGTGATGTCTCCTCTGTGGGCCAATAATCAAGGAGCCTGAATCCTTACCACTGACACTGGAGAGGGACATTCACTTGGAACAAAAATAGATACAGTATTCCCAGATGCAGCTCTCTGCATCAAGCACAATTTCTATTGAGTACACAGGGAACACACTTAGTCTGGGGTATGGATTTTTCTCTGTCTCTCTCTCTCTCTCTCTCTCTCTCCAGGACCCCAGAAAGACTGACTACTGGCACAGCTGTAGAGTTACAGTGTAATGAAAAAGTATTTTCCCCCTTCCTGATTTCTTATTTTTTGCATGTTTGTCACACTTAAATGTTTCAGATGATCAAACAAATGTAAATATTAGACAAAGATACCCCAAGTAAACACAAAATACAGTTTTTAAGTGATAATATTATTTATTAAGGAAAAAAACTACCCAAACCTACATGGCCCTATGTGAAAAAGTAATTCCCCCCTAAACCTAATAACTGCACCCTTAGCTGCAACAACTGCAATTAAGCGTTTGCGATAACTGGCGATGAATCTTTCAAATCGTGTTGAGGAATTTTGGCTCACTCTTCTTTGCAGAATTGTTTTAATTCAGCCATGTTGGAGGGTTTCCGAGTATGAACCACCTTTTTAAGGTCATGCCACAGCATCTCAATTGGATTCAAGTCCATACTTTGACTAGGCCACTCCAAAAACCTTCATTTTTTTTAAGCCATTCAGAGGTGGACTTGCTGGTGTGTTTTGGATCATTGTCCTGCTGCAGAACCCAAGTGTGCTTAAGTTTGAGGTCAGAGGTCACGAACTGATGGCCAGATATTCTCCTTCAGGATTTTTTGGTAGAGAGCAGAATTCATAATTCTATCAGTCACAGCAAGTTGTCCAGGTCTAGAAGCCGCAAAGCATCCCCAGACCATCACCCTACCACCACCATGTTTGATTGTTGGCATGATGATTTTTCTGAAATGCTGTGTTACTTTTACGCCAGATGTAACGGGATTCACACCTCCCAAAAAGTTCACTTTTTGTTTCGTCAGTCCACAGAATATTTTCCCAGAAGTCTTGGGGATCATCAAGATTTTTTTTGGCAAAAGTGAGACGAGCCTTTATACTCTTTTTGGTCAGCAGTGGTTTTTGCCTTGGAACTCTGCCATTCATGCTATTTGTGCCCAATCTCTTTCTTATGGTTGAGTCATGCGCACTGACCTTAATTGAGGCAAGTGAGGCCTGAAGTTCTTTAGCTGTTGTTCTGTGTTCTTTTGTGACCTCTTGGATGAGTCGTCAATGTACTCTTGGGGTAATTTGTGTAGGCCAGCCACTCTTGGGAAGGTTCACCACTGTTCCATGTTTTCTCCATTTGTGGGTAATGGCTCTCACCATAGTTTGCTGGACTCTAAAAGCTTTAGAAATGGCTTTGTAACCTTTTCCAGACTGATAGATGTCAATTACTTTGTTTCTCATCAGTTCCAGAATTTCTTTAGATCACGACATGATGTCTTCCTTTTTGGGATCCTTTGGTCTACTTCACTATGTCTTGACAGGTTCTATTTAAGTGATCTCTTGATTCAACAGGTCTGGCAGTAATCAGGCCTGGGTGTGGCTAGTGAAATTGAGCTCAGATTTCCCAAAAATGTGATTAACCACAAGTTACTTCATGGTTTAACAAGGGGCAATTACTTTTTCACGTAGGGCCATGTAGGTTTGTATAGTTTTTTAAATAATAAATAAAATCATCACATAAAAACTGCATTTTTTGTCTACTTGGGTTGTCTAATATTTGTCTAATATTTAAATTTGTTTGATCTGAAACATTTAAGTGTGACAAACATGCAAAAAATAAGAAATCAGGAAGGGGGAAATACTTTTTCATTGCACTGTAAGTCCTCAGCTGAGTGTCCAAGCCAAGTCCTCCAGCTCCCTCTCTGTGAAACCAGTGCTTCATGTCCGTGCTCCAAGCAGCTGGCACACACACTCTTGGAGATTTGATTTACACACACACACACACACACACACACACACACACACACACACACACAGACACACACACACACACACACACACACACACACACACACACAGACACACACACAGACACACACACACACACACACACACACACACACACACACACACACACACACACACACACACACACACACACACACTTTATTAGCTGTGTAGCCTTCTGCCCAGGCTATAAGGTAGTTACTGCTACCAGACACTCCAGAGCCAACCTCTCTAAGGCTCTTACAGGTTTCCCAATTATACTGAGTGAAATTAATATTAGTACAAATGATAGTGTTTGACCAATGCAGTAAGGCTTTCAGGAGTGACCACAGATTCACCAAATTAGTTATAAGTGCTCTAAAAGTTTAAAATATTCTCTATAGGACCAGCCACATTGAAAAGTTTAAATATATTTAATAATAAATAATAAAAGAACATGAACATATGGAATATCTATGTACAGTAAACATCAGAGTTTCAATCGCAGAATATATTAAAATAACACAGATGCAGGAAAAACAGTACATAACTAATCTTACTATATTTTTCTGTCTGATCTAAAGAATTACTATTCCCTGGTTGTGTTACTAGAATAAGGCAAGATAAAGTGGGTGAGCGGTCCTTCTATGTGAGATTCCAAAAACAGACTGCTCTGAGACTTCAGTCTTATCTAGTATTAAAACATAATTTTTGCCCTGGATTACAGAAGGACATCACATACATCTGGTCATCTGACGTCTGGTTCCCATGGTACCCCCTTTCCTAGCAACTGACCCAGAATCTTGCACATGTGTCAATAATACACACACAGAGATTGGCAAAGATCTGTTGCAGCTTCTGGGAGTCATAAAACAAGACTTCCCTCTTCCTACAGAAGCTAATAAATCATGCTCTGGCACAGACATGTTGTCTCTGGCTGCAGTCAGAACTGTAAGATACAGTCTTTAAGTAATTTAATTTCATACTATTTTTCAAAGTTAGCTGGAGATGAGTTTAACCTCTTCTCTTCCAGTATTCTCTGTTGTATTAATTTCAGTAGTTATAATACAGTATGACGTACAATTATATTTCTTTTTGTGTTCAGCACCTGTGCAAATCAGTTTGATATACAAATGTCATGTAATTATTTATAAAATTCCAGCTAGCTTGCTTCTCCTGGCACAGCTGACAATACCTCACTTCGTCACAGACTCCATAGGCAGCCGTTTTGCCTTTTCAGTCCTGCTTCTGTTTGGAATATTTTTGTTTCAGCTTTTTTCAACAATATCCCATACTTCTTCCTGTAGTTCATCACACTGTCTATCCACCAGATCTAATCCCTTAAACGTGTTCTTCAGTTCTATTACATATTCATATGGAATATTATTAAGTTTGTTTCTAGTTGAGCTTGTATCTGGTTGAACTTTACTTGTTTTCTTTAATCAGTTATAAACTTTGCAGCGAGAAGCTAGTACACCAAAGTTAGTTCCAGGTTTTGCTTTTTTGTCTTGCATTTGCTGTTCTCTTCCATCTCTGACTGCAAAGTAGATAGTCAGTCTGATTTTGATGTTAACCACATGCTTATATCCACATTTAACACCATAGCTGTCTCTCAGGCTGTTGGAAGAGAGTATTTGCTATGACCAGAGAATTATCCTGCAGAATATTACTAGATTGTGTCCTGCTTCATTTCCTACCACATAGCCAAACTTGTTGGTTATTTCAGCTATTCTGTGACTACCAGCTTCAGCATTCCAGTTACCCATAATGAATGTAATATCTTTATTGTATATGTATTCTGTCCAGAATGCGCTTCAGACTCATAAAAGTGGTTGACTTTATCGTCTTTGACATCTCTGTATGGAGCGTAAACTTGTATCAGTGTAATGTTAGAAGGCTTGTTTTGTAGTCCATCTGAGATTATTCTATGACATTTTTTCTATCAGATTTTTTTTTGGTGTATATGTGTGTGGGGGGTGCTGCTGTAACAGTGTGTATTTTTTTTTTTGTGTGTCTCTGCCCATACCTCTCCATCTGCCTGCCTTCTGCCTATTGCCAGGGGTGGTGCCCTCCCCATTACAATCTGATATCTCCGGCTTACTTCCAGGACCAAGGCCTGAAGGAGAATTATTCCTAATCCCAGCTGCACAGCCAGGAGTGTCTTATCCCTCCTGCACAGTGAATGTGACTTGTTCCCCACACTGGGTCCCTGAAGGGAGTCCTATCCCACATTTTTCCAGGCAAGGGCGTCCTCCTTTTAGTGACCTGCATCATTCATGGTACTGAGAAGGAGGCTTTTTTCTTTCTGCTTATGGCCCTTGTCCCTCCCACTGGTGTTGAATGTAGCATCCATGTCACTACGGAAAGCCCTGCTTTTCCCTTCCCACCACATGTGCTCCCACACAACCACTGGAGAGAACTACCATTATGAGCTTAACCCTCTGATTCCATCCATATCTGTTGCCTGCAAGCCTTTGTTTGCATGTAGCAAATGGCCAGCCTGAACTACCACATGTCTCTGATGGATGAGCTGGCATTAGTCTCTTAATCCCACCCATCTCTTGCAGTGCCCAAGCCACTAGTTGAACACAGGTCTTTATTCCACTGCTTCACAGATCAGAGCTTAAATCAGTTCATGATTTTGCACCCTTTTATTGACTACGAAGAATGCACCATTCCTTTTGACCACAGTAGAAGAGCTGATGATTATCTGACAGTCCATTAAAGTCAGTAATGACAATCCACTTCAGTATTTTTTTTTTTTAACCAGTAAGATGTTAGGGACAAAAGCAACTAATGACACATTGAAATGAATCCTGAGGATGAAACTCTTGTATGTAAAGGTGCCTGAGATACAAGCAGAGGTAACAAATATTTTTTGAGCTTATGACTCAGATGGGTGTCTGCCTACTGTGGTAATTAAGATGAAAGGAAAGCCTGACATTGGAAAGAGTTCTACATCACTGCAACCTGGAATGTGAAGTACGAATTAGGGCAGACTTAATATGGGTAAAGAGGAGATGACCGGGATAAACTTCTCTATTTTGGTAATTGTTGAAAACATGAGTTAGTGTTTAAAACAGTGTAGAGCAGATTACTTTGTTTTTGCACTTGATAGCTTATGAGACTGTAAGGATGCACTAAGTGGGTTGAACAGGCTAATAGCCTCATTGCTAGTTAGGTGTTAAAAGAGGGAAAACGCACCAAATGTTAGTTGGCTTTATGGCAGATTGTGTCATTTTTTACAGAGTAGCATACACTTTTCCCATTGAAAAATTAATTTAAACTTAATAGGAAGTACCAAAATGGACAGAAGCAAGGTAACTATCTGCTTTGTAATCTCACTGACTAAATTACCTGTGCTGGACTGCCCAGCTGCACTATCCACTACCAAGATGCAGTTACTCATTTTAAAAATGAATAAACATTTGTGGAAGTATTTTTATTTATTTATTTTGCAAAGGACTTTGCCCTTTAACACCCTTCTGATGTGTGGAATTTCCCCCACTTACTAAATATATTAAGATGTTTCCCCTTGCACCTAACTAATGTAGGGACTTTCATCCCACCTCCCTCAGTACTAAATTTACTATCTTCAAGGTTGCACTAATTCAGAGTAAACATACTATTTTTGTTGTGATTTAGTGACTCTCTGAGTTAGTATGTCTAGTAATAAGTGGTTGTTTCTGTTAATGCCACCATAACTATATATCCATTACTTGTGGAAGGATGGTTGTGCAGATGGTTGAAAGTGTGGTTCTTGCAGGATTTATAAAGCAGGTACACCATCATGAACTTCTTGGGTGTAAAGAAGGGTATAGTTTTACAAGATTTACTTGTGCAGTATGGATGTTCTCTGTGTGTTTACTTGTGTTTCCTCCCACATTCCAGAGGCATGCAGTAGGTAAATTGGACACTCTAAATTGGCCATGGGTGTGAGTGTGAGGTATGGAAGTACTACCGTGCCAGGGCTAGCCACCTGGTGGTGTAAACCATGGCTCTAGAGACGATTGTCACTGTTTAAGTGACAAAGGGGAAAAAGGAGTTGTGGATGGATGGATGGAAAGGTGTACTGTTGTAGCACATAGTGGGATAGATTTAAACAGGGAAACACCCATCACATTAGTGTATGAAGAAAGTGCTGGGAAATATTTGGACAAAGAGAACAACAAATAATAGAGGATAGTGGAAGGGGCAGATGCATCATGTACAGTAGATGTGGTATATGGCTAATTGGACTCTGGGTGACTGTATAGTGTGCAGGGTCAATGGGCATTCGGGTGCTGAAGAGAAGCAGATAGGATGCTATGGTGCCTGATGTAGAAATTAAGACCCAGGGTAGGATAACAACAAAAAAAGTTGAATGTCAAACCACAGAGCTTTTATTAATGTAGTGAAGTGCTTTTAAGACTCCATCAGAACTAAATAAAAATTCAGAATGATGACCTGTATATCATTTAGGTGGATGACACATAAGTATTACATCACTTGATTTAAGTACAGGTTGAGTATTTAATATTGTAATGTATAAAAATAAATTAATATGTGTGCATTATATATAAAATTCCAAAGTAATACAAACGCAACTTAATAAATATATATCATAATATATCGCTTGTCTCAGTTCTAAAATACTGGAAAAGCATACATTTTCATTTAAGCCTGTGGATTGGTCGCTTTTAAATGCATTTGTCAGAACAGCTCCTTGTACTCAAGATGAGTCTCCCTGGCTTCCTCAAAATCACCTTTTCAACTTTATCAGTTATAAAAAAAATAACTTTGCTGAACCTGTACAAACTATAGCATATTTACTAAGTGCAGTTTTGTAATCCTGTCTATGAATATTGTATAAATGCTGATATATTCTGTCATAGTAGCGCCTCTGTCTTATCTTTATAAAGTGAATCACAGGACAGACAGTTAGCTAAATAAATCACGCCACTAGTGTTGCAGTTACACTTACCAGTGTATCTTATTGTTCTGTAATAGCTTGGTATCACTACAGAGGGACCTTTGTTAATAAATCTACAAATCTTACAAGCTGCACATTTTTTCGTAATTTGCTTCATTGCATTTAATGTTTTCTTGAGCTAACCTCCAGGAACTGTTTAATGTTCTTTTAATATAGTTACATTTGGGATATTTGTTAAAGGATGTCCACCTGTTCTTCTTCATAATTCTTTTGACTTCATTTGCATCTGTAGAGTAAGGAAAAGTAATTGCTTGTGCCAAATAAAACAGTCATTATGGTACAACTTTGAGGTGTATTTATGTTTTCTGCAATCCTTAATTTGGGCAGCTATCATATTCAAAAGCTTACTAGGATAAGGTAGACTGAAAGAACTGAGTGCAGGTGTATGCTGACTTTAGATAGTTCTGTGACTCTTCCAAGACAAGACTGATGTGGGGGGGGGGGGGGCTAGATGGCCAACTGGTAACAGCTTTTCTCTTGAGCTCCATATCAGTTACTAGAAAACAGAGGAATTATTAATTAAAATTCTATCATCTACCATCTAAAAGTTGAATAATCTGTTCTAGAACCTATAATCTACTAGATATTCAACTTTGAAGAGTATTCTTAAATATTTTCCTGTCAAATTTTATAATTATTTACCTGAACAGAGATGAGCAACTCAAAAGCTTCACATTCTGACTCTTCACTAAAAAAAGAGATCCAGTCTATATCTGCCACTCTTCAGGAATTATCTTTAAAGATGGACAGATTCACTGATAATCTTGAAAATTTAAAGGTAAACTGTCAACAATAAACAGATGTTTTAAAGGAAATTCTCCAGAAACAACAATCTAAAATGTTGGACATTGAAACTTCTCTGAGTGATATAGATGGAAGATTAAAAGAAGATGAATCTCACTGTGAACTTATATTGCAACAAAATAAGTGGCTGATAAATAAAGTTGATGATGTTTAAAATAGAGAAAGGAGAACTAATATCAGAATTTTCGGTGTTCCTGAGAAGACAGAAGGAGAAGACATCATCTCTTTTTTAAGTGCCTGGCTTCCTGAAATTTTGGACTTAAAAGAAAGTTTGACCTATGGAATTGAAAGAGCACACAGAGCTATTGGAAAACCTATTCCTTCTTCTCCAAATGCTTCACCAAGGTCAATAGTTGTGAAGTTCCTATCCTTTCTAGACAAAGAACTTATACTAAAAACAGCCTGGAGGAAATGTCAAAGGAAATCGAATAAGGTTTGACAATGACTATTCCACAAGAGTTCTAGAAATGAGAAAAAAACTCTTGACCATTAGTAAAACTATTAAAGCAAAATAAAATTAAAGCTCAACTTGTCTATCCAGCTAACATCAAAATTTACTCATCAAAATGAACTTAGAACTTTCAATAATATCGACAAAGCTGATGTCCTTCAAGGATGCATCTGCAGTCATAACATATGGGTTGTCCTGCCTCAGGCAGCCCTTCGGTCGGCTGGATTCCAAAGTCTGGGTCTGGCCTCGGCTGATGTCGCACCTTCCCCGACGTCAGAGCGTCTGGGGTATAAAAGCATCAGCCGACGCCATTTTCCTCCGTCTTTCTTGCCGCGCGGTGCCCGAAGCAGAAGCTGTTCGCATGTGCCGGTCGGTCAGATCCAGTGATTTCAGCTACCGAAGACTTCGAAAAAGCTAAGTACCCCGTTGGGGACTCTTTCTTGCCTCAGCCGATGTCAGATAAAGTAAATAATTGTTTAACTTGTGGGAAACAAATACCTCATAAGGATTTCCATTCCTACTGCCTTCCTTGCTTAGGCCCAGACCACGACGTATCGTCCTGTTCAGCCTGTGCTTCCTTCAACCGACGAACTCTTAGACGTCGGTCGGAGTTTGCAGAGGAATTTTTTGGGGCTAGTTTTGCATATAAAATGCCGTTGGAGACTCCGACATCACATTTGGTGGAAAAACGGATGGACAAGGACCGACACACGCGGCCCGCGGTTTTGGCTGAAACCACTGTAAAGCCAACCGCGAGTGTCTCGGTTTCGGCCAAAACCGAGTCCTCGGAGATTCCTTCATCCGAATCCACTCAACCGACCACCGGCCGGAGGCCCGGCTGAGTCGGCTACCGAGCTACCTACCGAAACCAGTGTCCAGGATATGTCCGACACCATTCCTTTGGACATATCTACTCCTGCACGTGGGGCAGCTAGGCCCCCTGCTTCCATGTCCATTAAGGCCTTCTCCAGGGCTAAAGCTGCTAAACTTTCTAAAGCTTTGCCTCCCAAGACTACCTCCCAGAGGCCTTCCTCTAGTACTGAGATCCTCAGCCTTGCAGAGGACCTTATTTCTTTAATTAGAGGTTCACAGCCTCACCTGGACAGGGCCTCTCACCCTCCACCAGACAAAAGGCCCAGGACTGAGCCTTCTGACCCACACTCTTCAGATGAGTCCACGGATGGTTCTGAGTTGTCAGACCACCAGGAGGAGGCTTATTCGCCCTATGAGGATTCTGATGCTGAAGAATCTATCCCTTGACCTCCCTCCTGAAGAGTTTTCCTTTGGTGAGACTCTACACTCCATGAGAGAGCATTTTCAGTGGCAAGGTCAGGAATTCTCTGATTCTAGAAAAAGATTAAGGACCTTTTTACATTTGCCTCAGCATAGGCCCTTAGCTATACCTCCTGTTTTGAATGTAATTGATGATGTGTACAATGATGTCAGTACAGCCCCTGATACTCTCCCCCCGGCCCCTGCCAAACCTGATAGATACTACAGGGTCCCGGATTCTCATTTCCATCTGTATAAAGCCCATTCTGCAGACCCAGAAACTATTACTCTGGGCCCTAAAGGGGTTGCGGCTGCCACTGCCAAAAATCCTCTACCTTCTGAAAGAGAGTCTAGAGCTTTAGAGAGATGGGGAAAGAAGGTATATACTTCTGCAACTCTTTCCGTCAGGGCACTAAATTGTCAATTTCATATGATACAGACTCACAGCAGGTTAGTAATCATTTCTTAAAGTGTGGTTATGATGCATTGGAGGCTTCATTTAGGTCAGCTATGACTGGGGCAGTTATTCGTAGGCATGCCTGGCTGAAGGAACAATCTTTGCCAGACCATGTTAAAGCTAAACTCCTGGATGCTCCAATGGAGAAACAAAATTTATTTGGCTCCTCTGCTCAGGAGGTCTTAAAAAAGTATGAAGAAAAGACAAAATCTGTGCAAACAGTTAAGTATTTCCTACAAGTACAACCACCGAGATTTAGCAGAAACTGGCCTACTAAGAATTGGTCCTTTCCAGACTCGGACAGAGCTCAGAGAGGCAGGAACAGACGCCCCAGAGGCAGAGGCCAATCTAGGGGCTCTTACAGAGGCCGTCAGTGGCAACCTGCCAACCAGAGAGGTAGTGCAACAGCAGCAACAACAACTACTACACCAGGACAGGCTCAATAACTTTACTCTGATTCCGCCCACCAGGGCTCAACTGGAAGCACCCTTGGGCGGAAAGCTTGCTTTATTCTCAAAAAATTGGCATTATATTACCAGGGACACATGGACACTGCAAATAATAGACAAAGGATACAGGTTCCACTTCCACACTTTGCCAAAAAGAAACGGAATGCCAAACCTACCACCAAATCAGAGGGCAGAGGCTTTAAAGCAGATCAACAACTTGCTTCAAATGAAAGCTATAGAAAAAGTACCACTTTCAGAACAAGGCCAAGGATTTTACTCCAGACTATTCCTTGTACCAAGAAAAGAAAATCAATGGAGGCCTATTCTCGACCTGTCCGCACTGAATACTTTCCTCATTGTGCCAAAATTCAAGATGCTGACCCTACAGCAACTTCTTCCCATGTTGGGCAAGGAGTCTTGGCTGGTGACTCTAGATCTCAAGGAGGCATACCTGCACGTCCCTATTCGACCAAACTGCAGAAGACACCTCAGATTTCTTGCAGGATCAGAGCATTATCAATTCTCAGCATTGCCCTTTGGCTTATCTACTGCGCCCAGAGTATTCACGAAATGCCTGGCATCAGTAATTGCACACTGCAGACTTCAGGGGATTCAAATCTACCCTTATCTGGACGACTGCCTTATACAAGCGGACAACAAGGTAAATTTGATAAAAGACTTGGCCTATGCCACCCGCCTACTACAGGCATTGGGATACACAGTCAACATCCAAAAATCAAGACTGGTTCCATCCCAAAGGATAACCTTTCTGGGTGCGGATCTAGACACAACCACCCAAATGGCCTTTCTCACAGAAGAAAAACAAAAACAACTTCCTGATTACTTCATGAATCTGACAAGACAAGCTCAGCTTACTGCAAGGAAAATCCTGCAGGCCCTGGGTTACATGGCATCCTGCATAATTCTGATACCACAGGCCAGGCTGCATATGAGAAAATTACAATGGTATCTAAGGAGTGTATGGTCTCAACACAGTCACAGTTTGGAAACTTTGATCCCAATCATTCCTTGCCTTCAAAAGGAATTCCTGTGGTGGGCTCAGGCCTGTCAGTCCAACAGAGGGTTGCCTTTCAACAAACCAAAAACAAAACAAACCATCACCACGGACGCTTCAGACCGAGGATGGGGAGCACACATGGAGGACAAATGTATCCAAGGCCTATGGTCTCAGACAGCTACACATGCACATAAACCAAAAGGAAATGCTGGCAGTGATGCATGCAATCGAGGCTTTCAAACCCTTCCTCCATCAAGGCCACCTGTTAATAAGGACAGACAACACCACGGTCATGTGGTACATAAACAAGCAGGGAGGCACATACTCCTACCCTCTATGCTGGCTGGCTATGAATCTATGGGAGCTATGCCTGAAACTCAGTATCCAACTGCAGTCCCAGTTCGTGCCAGGAAAGGAAAATACACTGGAGCAGAACTACCATGGATGCACATGAATGGATGCTGCACCCAGACATCTTCCAACTCATAACAAAGGCATGGGGAACGCTGGAGATAGATCTATTCGCATCCCCCCTCAACCATCAACTGAAGACATTCTGCTCAAGGACATACCACCCACAAGCATGGAGGGTGGACTCTCTCTCTTTCAGCTGGAAAGCTCTAAAAGTATATGCCTTCCCACCTCTCCCTTTAATGTACAAGGTTCTACTGAAGATCAGGGAGGAACAGCCAAGAGTGATTCTGATAGCTCCAGACTGGCCAAGGCAACACTGGTATCCACTATTGAGGAGCATGTCACAGGCAAAACCATGGCTTCTCCCCCTATGGCCTCTTCTTCTGATGCAGAACAATTTCAAGATCATGCATCCCAACTTAAAAACATTGCAGCTAACTGCCTGGAAAATCCCTTAAATCCAAAACAAAATGTTTTATCACAGACAGTGAAGGACATTATCATGGAAGCTCGCTGGCCTTCCACAAGGAAGACATATTCAGCTAAATGGAAAAGATTTTTCATCTGGAACACATCAAAAGGCTTAGATGTGACCGTGGCAAGCATGACACATATTCTGGAATACTTAGCAGAACTGTTCCACAATGGCCTTTCCTATTCTTCCATTAAGATTCATGCCTCAGCAATTTCAGCAGAATACAATTTGGATCCACCTATCTTCTCACACCCTCTCCTCAAGCAATTTCTGAGAGGGATCAAAAATATCAAACCTCCAAGAAAACCCCCTTTACCAGCTTGGGATCTCAACTTTGTCTTGGAGAAACTAACACTTCCTCCCTTTGAACCAGCAGCATCAGCGGATCTCCAGTTTCTGTCTTGGAAAACTGCATTCCTTCTGGCAATAACTTCAGCAAGAAGAGTATCTGAGTTACAAGCATTATTGGCAGTACAGCCATTTCTTCTTCCATCAGGACAGAGTTACACTAAGAACTAATCCTCCTTTTATGCCAAAGGTGGTATCTAGGGTATCCTTGAACCAAGTTATTCACTTGCCTACGTTCTTCCCAAATCCACAGAATAGAGGGGAAAAACTTCTGCACACCTTGGATATACACAGACAACTATGCTACTACTTGGACAGAACTAAAAGTAGCAGAATAACTGACCAACTATTGGTAGCATATGCTGCTGGGGTGCAAGGAAAAGCAATTTCCAAACAGACAATTTCAAAATGGATAGGAAATTGCATTTGATTTTGTTACTCCTTTCATGGAAAGTCAGTTCTTGCAAACATCAGGCCTCATTCCACAAGGGCCACGGCCACCACTACAGCCTTCCTACGAGGGGTGGCTACCGAGGACATTTTAGAAGCTGCTACTTGGAGCTCCGTGTATACATTTACCAAACATTACAATCTACCTTTATACTCCAGATCCAGAGCAGGCTTTGCTACTGCAGTCCTGCAGGGGATCTTAACTACACCATCCTTTTCTTAGTGCCTCCTCCCCCAGATTAGCTATGGTATTCTACCCATATGTTATGACTGCAGATGCATCCTTGAAGGACATAGTACAGTTTTGTACCTACCATAAATGTAGATGTCCGATAGGTATGCATCTGCAGTCAGGTTTACCCTCCCTCCTACCCCTCTGTGGTATTCCTAGGGTGTTTACCCCTCTTTTAGCTAGCTGGGGGAATCTATTATGGTGTATTTGTTTGTATATACTTGTGTGTGTGTATATATATATATATATATATATATATATATATATATATATATATAATTTTGCAAATGTTTGGAATTCTATTGCATTTCTCCAAATTTAGCCTTCCTAGAGGGCACCTGGCATCTGGGGCAAGAAAAACTGAGGAAAATGGCGTTGGCTGATGCTTTTATACCCCAGACGCTCTGACGTCGGGGAAGGTGCGACATCAGCCGAGGCCAGACCCAGACTTTGGAATCCAGCCGACCGAAGGCTGCCTGAGGCAGGACAACCCATATGTTATGACTGCAGATGCATACCTATCGGACATCTACATTTATGGTAGGTACAAAACTGTACTTTTCCTTTATTCAGAACAAAAATAATATTACAATCCTAGAAGGAATGGAATGTTCACCATCTTCAACTCTCAAAAGATCATCTGACAAAAATAACTGGTCAGATGTAAAGAAAAAGCTAAAAGACTGGTCTTAAAAGTTTTGGACTTTTAAGCTCTCTCAAAGATCAACCTACACTATAAAATGCTCATGAACATCTAAAATGTATGTACCACTAATTTATTTTATTTGCAAATGCTCTTTTACTCACTTTTTCAATGAAATATGTAACATGAATTAAATTTAAATTTCTCACATATGAATAGAACCGTTTAAAATATTACATAACATAGATTCTGTGTACACATTATTACTTTATTAAATCATTTAATAGTTTTAGGATTTCAGTCATATGGTTGGGAACATGAAAGTTAATCATCAGAGTTAGTTTTATAGACATATGTGTTTACTGAAATGTGTTTGACAACTTTGTTGGAACATATTCTCTCAAAACTTGGTCTTCCCCCTTTTTTTCACACATAATTACTTCATCTGATTTAGCGTTTCAGCATTCGAAACTGGCAGTTGCTTTCCTTCACGAAATGCAGTCTTGAGGTATGTTTCTTTAAATGAGGCAGTTTGTCTTCTCTTGACTGCATTCATGGTTGTCTGGATGCTTAGTTTCAAGTGATATGAGTAGATCGCTTTGATAGTGAACCGAGTGTCATGATGAGCCTTTATATATAGTTTCCCTTTATTTATACATATTTTTTTCTCTTGGAAATAGCATACAGCTCATACTATTTTATTTACTGTTTTCCGGTAGTTAGTACCTGCCTAGAGGGTACATAAAATATTAAAAAATGTTTATTTAAAGCTTTATTAGTTCAAAAGTAACGTTAGTTAAATTTGTATCTGGCTTTGCATAGAGCTGATTCCCATAGTAACGTAAGCTGCGATATGCTAATTAAAGATGACGTCATGCCCAAACATTCTGAATAGATTAATATATTAATAAATTAACATTTTGGCTTCTCGTACGTTTGATACATGTAATCACATACACTAGTATTTACATACGTGCTATAATGCTTGTATATCTGTATGTTTAACTATTAAAACATTCAAGCATTTCTGAAGTCTTTAGATGACTGATAATTTCTAGTGCCGTTCAGAAGTGCATCCCATAACGTAGAAGCAAGATCTGTGGAAGTTAGATTACTTTAGGTCTGTGATATATTGATGCATCATTTTTCAAGTATTAATGCATTGTTTGTACTGGAACCTTTTTCTTAACTAAAATTTTGGAAAAAAATGATGTTTTACCTCAAAGGATGTTACATGTAAGAGTAAAGAGAAGGGGGTCTTCTCATTGTTGTTTTGGTATCCAGTTGGCATGTTTAATGCAGATGCAGTGATGTTATGCATAGAGGAAGGAGTAAAAGGAAGTGGCAAACATTGTTAAAAGTACTTTGAAAGTTTTTTCTACTATTTCTTGACAAGGAGAGATGGTTCATATCCTAACCACTGTAGCAAAATGTTTTTACTTGTTGCTGTTTCTTCAGAGATAAGAAAATAGGACATTTTGCAAAAGTCATATGATTGAGTTCATTTTCCCTTTATGCTCTTGATGTGAACTGATATGTTCAGTTATGGATATGTTATTATGCTCTTAAAAAAAGGTTAGCGTGACAGTTCCTTTCCTTGAGAAGACTGCAGACAAAATGCACTTGATGACGCAGTAAGGCATCTAGAAGTATTATTCACATTACACCAAAAATATAAATATTATCACACACACTCCCTCTGTCCATTTGATTTAGGATGGGATTATTAATTCTTTAATGGCACATCTTACAATTTATGCAATTCCTGCATCTTGTCATTGCAAAACATTATCTATTGTTAGAAAGCAGACTTCGTTTTAATAATACATTTCTGAATGATAGCAAATCTTAAATATTGTCATTGCTGATGACTGCAGTCCTCGGTGATTTATCAGAAAGCTGCACGTTTTTTGTGACTGGTGAGCCGGAAATAGGAGATAAAAATCTTGAATTTTGCAAGGTTATGTGTAGTCGAGAGGTATGTAGAGTTTTATAAAACAGTTCAGTTAGTAGATTGGGCAGCAGCAGTAATATACGGTTAACAAAAAGAATACTAAAAATTAATTCTTTGTGTGTGTGTGTATGTGTAGGTGTTAACTGATCAGTCATAAATAGACAAATAGAGGTTTAGAGAATCAAATGCGGGAAAATATGAATGCAAGGAAGTAATTTTAAATAGAGTAAAGTTTTAATATTCTGTGCTATATCCATACTTCTTAGCTATCCTTGTTTTGCGAACGGCCTTTATCTGCCTTGTTTGGTTTGTTACTCATAGGACATAAGTATGTGCGGGTTTCTGGGGGATTACTGAGGATTAGTGGTCAATATATAATGATTGACTTTAATGTTTGTGTGTAGTAATCTGAAGTGACACATTAGGCAGGTGACTGGTTTCGGTGCAGAAGATAAGGAGCAAAAGGTAATAGCCCATGGGTCGAAAATAACCAGGATTCAAACTGTATTTAATAAGCCATTGTATGTTATGACTTGAGACTTTGAGCATTCCATGTAGTCACTTCAGTATTAGTTTACCTATCAATTCTGATACTATTGTTTATATAATCAATTGTATAATTCAACACTTATCTTTGTTAACCTATTCATACATATACACGATTAAACTATTAATAATTTTGATTATGTAAAGATTCATATAGTAATAGAAACATGTTCCTTACAATTGATTAATTATTTTCTTTCTTTGGTTTTTTCCTCTTAACTATTTAAGTCTAAAAACACTGATCATAATCAACTTATATATTACATCAGTATTTGTTGTTCTCTCGTACTAATTAACTTATAAAATATACATAGATTTTATATATTGGAGCCTCAAATTAGGCAATATTTTCAAATCTTTGGTATGATGGATAATCTGATTGGATATTTTTGTTCTTTCAGATTAGGAATGGATTTCATCCCATGTCAGATAAAGGTTTTACTGAAGTTAACTTATTCTTTTAAAATAAATTCTCCTTTTTCAGGCCTCAACTTAAATTTAAGTTTTATCTTTTAATGAAAGTTAGCAATTCATTTTTAAAATATAACTTTTTCAAGAAGGATATGCAGGATTTAAATAATACAAGTATTTGTTACCATATCATTTAAAAATTCCCAACTTTTGAGCAAATAAGATAGTTAACCTTTCTTTCTTGAAATGTTAATGGTTTAAATAATCCATTGAAAAGATCTAACTTATTAAAATACCACACAAAATATTCCTCGTAGGTTTCTGGAGTAAACGCTTCAAGTTCCCCAAGTATATAAGTAAAAGTAATATATAAAAAATGTACAGGAACTCAAGCGAAGCAGTTGCTTAAATCAGTCCAATTATATCTCCACAGAATAATAAGAAACGTTTTATTAGAGACACTGCAGTTGGTCAATGGATTAGCGCTTTCACTCAATATAAAAACGAGCTTCTTCAGATCACACAGACCAATATTCAAAGGGCAGTATATATACAGATGACTTAATTGCATGCTCACCTATCAAACTTCATACCTACTTACATATTAATAAGATTAAAAAATATATATAAAAAATATATAAAATATAAAAAACTCATATTACACTACTATATATGTACACAAATCCATTTAAAACATGAATATATTCCCATAACATGTCATATATAGAATGTCAACCCCATTATGACTGTAAACTTACAAAAATGTATATGTCAGTCATATATATTCATATATATGAAATATATATATATATATATATACACAATTAATGAATAACCATATCTAAGACTGTACTACATGTGTATCTATAAATATATGAAATATGTATATGTCCATGGGACAAAATATATGTAAGACTCAGAAAATATATAAACAGTAAGTCAACCAGGGTGTATCTACATATGTATATACACAAAAATAAAATTATACATATGTCCATCATATACACATAAGAATCATAATAAACGAATAGTACATATATTCATATAGTTCTCCTAAATGCATAACTAGTCAAGTCTATAATGTTTGAGATATACTAGAATTTCACATTCCTACGTTTCTTGAGTATAGGTTTAATAGAGGCTCTTTCATTAAGTCCAGAGCCCCTATCAGCTCTTAACCTAATTATCCATTTACTTTCACAACTTTCAGTCTGATTCCTAATATTACCCTTATGTATGTTCTGCTTGATGTTCTCTAAAACTCTGAATAAAAAACTGTGCTCATCCCCTTTTTGAGCTACATGTTTTGCTAGTGCATTATGCGTGGATGCTTTCCTTATATGATAAATATGTTCTCGCATCCTATCCTTAAGTTTGCGGTTCGTTTTGCCAACATAGAATGCATTGCAAACCTGGCATACTGCTAAATATACTATGTCCATAGTGTCACAAGTGGCATCTACCTTGGTATCAAAGTTGGTATGTAGGTCTGGATGTGAGAATTCTGTTCTGATATCAATATATTTACAAAAATTACATTGTGTGCATGGTCTAGTATAATTGAAGCTAGAGTTATGTTGTTGTTTCTTGGAATGACATAACATTCTCCTTAAATTTAACTTGTTCCTATACAGGAATTGGGGTTTATTACCTACTATATTCTCTATCTCCTCATCAGTGCAGAGGATCGGCCAATGTTTAGTAACTATATTTCTTATTGCCCAACAGTCAGTACTGTATGGCAAGGAGATCTTGACTCTAGAAGTTCTTTCACTATTAATTTTGACATCATTGACCTTCGGTCCAAAATAAGGAGTTGCTCTATTAGATCTAAGTTGGTTGAGGTCTGTAAGGTTGGATTCTATTTCATTGATGTCATAACCTCGCTCTATTAATCTCTGTTTCAAGTTTACTAATTCGGTGTTAAAGCCTATATCTGTGGCATTCAATCTAGATGATCTCATCCCTTGACCTCTTATGATGTTCTTAAAAATGTGTTGTGGATGCATACTATCACGTCTCAGCAACGTGTTGTGGTGGCATGGTTTCCGGTATAGACCTGTGTTAATCATCCCACTATCCAATCTCTCAATGTATAGATCCAAAAACTCTATTCTAGATGTAGAATGATTCATGGTGAATTTCAGATAATCAGTTAAATGATTCATGATCGTATGTAGCCTAGATAATTCCGTCATATCCCCTCTCCACAAGATGGAAACATCGTCTACAAAACGTCGATAGAGGGCAACTTGTTGGTCAAAACCGTCTAATTTAAAGAGAGTCTCATTCTCCCATTGCGCCAAAAACATGTTGGCATAGCTATTGGCGCATGGCGTTCCCATGGCTACACCATCTAATTGTTGATAAAACTTGTCCTCAAATATGAACAAATTATTCTCCAAAATCAGTTCCAAAAAATGTGCCACTAGATCTACCTGCACTCGTGTATAATCACTATGTGTAATAAGATAATCAGTTATATATTTGATACCTAGCTCGTTAGGAAGGACAGTGAATAATGACTGGATATCAAAAGTCACAAATATAAGGTTATCTATATCTTCTAAACCTTTTAAACAATCATACAATTCTGTTAAAAAATGTTTAGAGTCCTTGAGTACTACATGATTATTATTGAGAATAGGACAAAGATGTTTTTCCACAAATACAGACATGTGTTCCGTAACCCAGCCCTGTCCTGCCACAACAGGTCTCATAGGAGGGTTCATGATATCCTTGTGTATTTTGGGAAATCCCTGTATCACTGGTATAAGGGGGGTATTAATTAACAGATAATCATATAATTCCTGGTCCAAGACACCACCTTTGAACATGTCTAAGAGTGTATCATTCACATAAGAAATGGTATTGTGTACTATATGCTCATTTACTTCTTTATAAAACCGATCACTCAATAACATGATCATGGAACTATAATATTGGTCTCTGTTCTTAACGACTATTTGGCCACCTTTATCTGCTGGCCTTATAATAATGGAATGTAAAGTCTGTAATCTATGTAAACTTTCACGTTCCCTCCAGGTTAGATTTCCCTTCTTCCTATGAGTTGTTTTAAGAAAATATTCATAGAGGTCATCTTCTGTAAGTTTTAAATAAGCTTCTACTAGTGGATGATGAGGAGGTGTAAAACTACTCAATTTCTTAAATTTAAGGGGTCTGTCACTTTCACAATTTACTGTAGTGGTCCCCATATTATCATGGAACAGTAATTTCAACATCACATTACGACAAAATAGATGCATGTCTATAATAGTATCAGTAAAGTTGCTATGACTAGTAGGTATGAAATTAAGACCTTTATTGAGTAAACTCTGGTCTTGCTCTGTTAATATATAACTAGAAATATTGCAAATTAGGGAACAAGTATGATTATTATATATTGTTCTATTAATGAAGTCTAACTCTGTTTGTCTCTCCACATCTTTTTTATGGTTTGATGTGGTACGGATTCTTCGGAAAATTTCCGTTTCTGCCTTCCCCTGCTCATTGATCGTCCCCTCTGCATTCTTTCTCTTTGCGTACAGGTAGGGGAAAAGGAATATCATTCCCTATAGGTAGTGTGGCATTAGATAATTTATAATTACTTTTAGGTCTAACAACTCTATCATCAGCTCGTACTGAGGTGCTTGATGTCTTATGAGCTGTTTTATTAACCACTTGTACTTCTGGATAGAGATTAACATTTCCTGTATCACCATTAACAAGTATATTATGAGCAACAAAATTATCTGACCCATCTACATGGTCAGTATGCACAAGTGAGATCACATCATCTGTGTCTTTAGAATTGACACAAACACCTATAGAAACTCTATCATTTAAATTTTCCAATACATTATTATCCTTAGCAGAGTTATTATTCTGCTCCTTATTCACTATGTGTTCAACTGAGCTTTTACCCATCATGTCATTACTTCTCTTGTTTCTAGAGTCATAATTAGTCTCCCTTCTTACCATATTATGTGAGACATTGGTTTTGACATGATTGGTGGTGTCAGTGTTGGTATTAATATCTGTTTGTCCATATCTGGGCCAAATGAACACATGGCCCTGTTGAAAATCCTTAGAATCTCTCATTATTTTATTTCTTTTCTGCTGAAGGAGTTTCCGTTCAAAAGCAGAAACTCCATCAAGCAGACTTTCGAATAAATGTTGTATTACTGCACTGGGAAACTTATCAAAAATGTGTTTGGAAAAAAGGATTATACCGAGAGGACTCCGTGTTTTCAACATGCCAAATCAAGGAGAACATCATCCTGAACTCCTTTCGAAATGGCAACGCCTCAATTTAGAGGTAAGCAAACAATATATGGAATTACTTATAGACTATTTCGCTCCTGAAGAAACAGTATTGATGGAGAAAATTAAAGAACAGCAGAAAGACATTTTTGATAAGTTTCCCAGAGCTGATAGGGGCTCTGGACTTAATGAAAGAGCCTCTATTAAACCTATACTCAAGAAACGTAGGAATGTGAAATTCTAGTTTATCTCAAACATTATAGACTTGACTAGTTATGCATTTAGGAGAACTATATGAATATATGTACTATTCGTTTATTATGATTCTTATGTGTATATGATGGACATATGTATAATTTTATTTTTGTGTATATACATATGTAGATACACCCTGGCTGACTTGCTGTTTATATATTTTCTGAGTCTTACATATATTTTGTCCCATGGACATATACATATTTCAGATATTTATAGATACACATGTAGTACAGTCTTAGATATGGTTATTTATTAATTGTGTATATATATATATTTTTCATATATATGAATATATATGACTGACATATACATTTTTGTAAGTATACAGTCATAATGGGGTTGACATTCTATATATGACATGTTATGGGAATATATTCATGTTTTAAATGGATTTGTGTACATATATAGTAGTGTAATATGAGTTTTTTATATTTTATATATTTTTTATATATATTTTTTAATTTTATTAATATGTAAGTAGGTATGAAGTTTGATAGGTGAGCATGCAATTAAGTCATCTGTATATATACTGCCCTTTGAATATTGGTCTGTGTGATCTGAAGAAGCTCGTTTTTATATTGAGTGAAAGCGCTAATCCATTGACCAACTGCAGTGTCTCTAATAAAACGTTTCTTATTATTCTGTGGAGATATACTTGGACTGATTTAAGCAACTGCTTCGCTTGAGTTCCTGTACATTTTTTATATATAACTTATTAAAATACTTAAAATTAAATAAAGCACAAGTAATCTTTCTACAAGAAACCCATTTTAAAATTAATGATAGTTTTATTTGGAATCCAAATGAATATTTAGGAATATCCAACTCTTCATATGTCAAAAAAACTAGAGGAGTATTAACATTATGGAAGAAAAGCATTATCTTTCCTCAAATTATCTATAATTATGAGGATAAAGAAGGTGTTCTATTGATTATAATAATAAAATATAGTAATAGGATCTGGACGTTAGTTAATGCTTATTGGTTTCCTGGAATTGGTGTAAGAACAATAAAAAAACACTTAGAACTTTATAATTAAAAATTCTAAGGGTAGCCTGATCCTAGGAGGGGACTTTAACTGTTTATTCAATGATTCAGAAACTACTAATAAAAAATCTTTTCGTAATACCTCTATAGGGAAGAATTAAAAAAAATGGACAGATAATTTGCAGTTATTTGATTTATTTTATCTTAAAAATAATAATTCCCTGGATATTTCTCATTGTGATTTTAGATATAAGACTCATACTAGAATTGATAATTTTTTTATATCTCAAGATTTAAAAACAAAAATACTTTACAATAATCCCGTGTCCTATATATGATCATAATGCGCTCATTTTTCAACTACAAGCAGACTTTAAAATATTGTCCTACACTAAAAGGATTCCAGCCTATATTACCAAATTAAAACAGTTTAAACCTTGGTTAGATTCAGAAATAAATTTTTTCTTGGATACAAACCTAAATAGTAAAGTAAACATAGTAATTATCTGGGATTCCTTGAAAGCTTATTTATATGGCAGAATTATTACATGGTTTAATAATAAAAAGAATGGGAGTCCGAACTATCTAACTTACAAAAACAAATCATATTAATTAACAATGATAATACGAAAACTTTCTTAAATAAGAAAAAAGAAACTGCATCTTTAAATAAAAAAATATGATATTCTAACCCACAAAACTAATCTAGCTTTAGAAAAATTAAAATTAAATTCTTTATCTGTTTCTCCAAAGTATATGCGTAACCTAGCATTGAGAATTAAAAGACACTCTATTGAAAATAATATTGTGAGTGTGTTTCATGAAGGAAGAAACAAAAAAGTGTCTGATATAGGAGATGTTTTAGATGCATTTAGATTTTACTTTTCAGAACAATACAAAAACAAAAAAAATCAATATAAAGTTTTAGATAAGGATCTGGACCTTTCGAAAATAAAAAGCTTACCAGAAAACTTAATAGATGAAATTCAAAAAAAAAATTTCCGTAAAAGAAATTAATGAAAAAATTAAAGAAAGTAAAAGCAATAAATAGATGGTATTATTAATGAGATTTATAAGCTCCTACCACACTCAGCAGTATCAGTTTTACATAAGGCTCTAAATGAGTCATACATACAAGGTATAATGCCACCTTCATGGAAATATTCATTAATTACCTCTATACTAAAAGAAAATAAAGATTCTCATTTGTGCCGTTCATATAGGCCAGTTTTTCTGATCAATAATGATTATAAAATCTTAATGTCTATTCTAGTTAATAGATTCAAGAAATCACTAACACTACTTATTACTGAAGATCAAATGGGTTTTATATATAATAGACATGCTGAAGATAATATAAAAAGAATTATAACTACTATAGATATTTTGAATAGAGAAAACCAAGAAGCTCTCATAATTGCCCTTGATATTGGGAAAGTGTTCGATTCACTGAATTGGGATTTTCTCTTTTTCTCTTTAAAATTCTTGAGCTATATAAGTTTCCTATTCAATTTATTTATTTTATAAAACATGTTTATAATAATAATTTATCCTATGTAAAATTAGGTCCATTTGTGTCTGAATCTGTTGAAATAACTAAAGGTATTAGACAAGGATGCCCAGTGTCCCCAATCTTATTTGCTCTAGCAATAGAACCTTTCTCCTTGACAATACAATCTGATCCTAAAATTAAAGGATTTAATATAATCAATTTGATTCTAAGATAATGTTATTTGCAGATGATATTCTACTTACTTTAAAAAATTCAGAAGAGTCTTTACAAGAATTAGATATGTTAATTAAAATTTTTTATTGTATTTCAGGATTAAAAATTAGCAGTTATAAATCTAAACAAATAATTTTAAATAATAAAAAAAATAATGATAACATTAAATTGAATACAAATAAAATTATTGGGAAATGGATCTCATCTTTAAAATATCTAGGAGTTGAAATATGTGAAAATATTGATTAAATACTAATTATAACAACATTGTAAAAATATTAAAAGATCTTGCAGAGAAATGGAATAATTTACATTTAAATTTTGAAGATAGATTACAATTAATTAAAATGATTTTGTTACCCAAAATAAATTATATTGCTTTATCTATTCCTATACTACCCAATAAAAATACTTTAAAAGCAATAAATAAAATTCTATTAAAATTCTTATGGCACCCAAAAAAAAATAGAATAGCCTTATCAAATCATGTTAGAACATGGGCGTTAGCAGGAATAAATTTCACAGTTATAGAATCATATATTAAAGCTTTTAATCTTAAAATAATTATAAATTGGATTAATCCAAACTACTCTTCAGCTTGGAAATCCTTACAGGCAGCCATTATACTAAATGAAAATAAATTAATAAAAAATTTACAGTTTAATGATCTAAGTAATAAGATTTGGTTTGCACTTTGTATTAATTTACAATATAATACTACTAAACTCACAAACCTAAATTATATAAACTCTATTTATAACACATTTCGAAGTTTTGTTAATAATAATATTGATATTAAATTGTGGATACAGTTACTATTTCCTTTCAAAATTACAAAAAACTTCTTCAATGATATTAGTATGGCTAGTCTTACTAATTGGGAAGAGAAAAAATGTACTTGTTGGTATCCTTGTACAATAAATTTAGCTACCCTAGATGCACATAATTTAATCAAAAGTTTTAATTTACCTAAATCAGATTGGTTAGATCTTAATAGTTTAATTCCATTCACTCAAGATTTATGCAGAACAATAGAAACCTCTTCTTTTAATTCTTTGCCCAAATTTATAGCTTTTATACACGGAACATTACAAGAAGAATGCACTTGGGAAATTTTAACATCAAAACATTATAAAATTATTATTAATTACAAATCTATTCCGAATCAGAAATTTTGGGACTTTATTACTAAGGATTTTACGCTATCTCTAACATCTGAAAATAAAGCTAATCTTTTACTTTCTATTAAATTAACTGCTAATTTGCAGGTTTGAAAGATTTTTTCTTGGAAATTTTTACATAGAGCCTTTTATACTCCTAATAAAATCGCTAAATTTAATCTCTCTAAGGAAGTGAAATGGAGATGTTCAATAGTTTGTAAAGCTGATTGATCTCATATTTTTATGAATGCTCTCATATAAGGAACTTTTGGGAAGATATTGCTAAATTTCTTCAAGCTATTTTCAGTGATTCCTTTATTTTATCAAAATCTTTAATTTTTTGAATGTAACTGATTTTACTATATTGAATAATAATAATAAATATATACTTTGGTAAATATTGGCAGTTGCCAGAAAATGTATTTTGAGAAAATGGAAATCACCTTCCATTCCAACTTTTGAAGACTTCATGACTTTGTTGGATAAAGTAGCATCAAAGTAAATACAAGCTAAAGAATTAAGTATTTTTCCCAAAAAAAATGACTAATAATCCTTGGAAGAAAGTTTTATCCCTTATTAAGACAATGAATTCAAATCTACTCTCAATCAACTTACTTGGAGTTTGGATTGTTGAATCGTATATGTCCTTCTTTATATATGTATATAATTTGCTATTCTCTAATATATTGCTTGAGGCCTTTGTAAATTTTGTATATAGTTTACCATATTTCGTTTTTCAAATTGTAAATGTAAGTTCAAAATGTTTCTTTTTCTTTTTATTGGAAAACCATAAAAAATCTTTGAGTAAAAAAAAAAAAAGACAAGACTGATGGAGAGATGACAAGAAAGGGGGGAGAAAGGAGGCTATATGCAGAACTGCATATGAAATCTATTGACCTGTGTGAGTTTGCAGGGCTGGATACAAATAGCAGCAGCTAAGAGGACCTAGAAGATATTGGCAGTGTTCAGCAACCGGGTCATATGGTGGTCATTTCCAAGGTTTTGTCTGTCTGTGAGTAGCACACCTAGACATTTTAGAATTGGAGGATTTTGCCACCTCTAGTTCAGGAGCTGGATACAGGAACAGGAGACAAGAAATATAACATGTTGGAAACATGGTGGATGAATGGGAAAGAGAAAAGCTTTGTGGCAAGGTATTTCCTTCCTACCTTCCCTAAAAAGGGACTGTAGTGCTCAAATTAGGTCTGGGAAAGTACATTTTGAAGCAATGCAACCTTTTAAAATGAGGCAGAGGTGGAGACATGAAAATCAAATAGAGGGAAAGAATATGGAAAATTGGAAAGTGATGTAAGGGAGTAGAGAGAGAGAGAGGACAAGGGAGCAAGAGTAGAGAAAAAAATACAAATATAAAAGATAAAGAATGTTAAACTAATGAGTGTGAGAAGCGTAAAGAAGACGCAAAGCAACAAAAAATGCAGCAAGGTAGATGTAGTAGGGATAATGGAGACCAAGGTAAGTAATCAGAAAAAAATGGAACATACATCTGTAACCAATGTTTAGAGTTTCAGAAAGAGGAAATGCAAAGAGCAGTACTGATAATATGTTGGGGAGTACATAAGAAAGACCAAGGAGGAAGGAAGAGAGGTGGCTGCAGTGAAAACTGGCCCAGGGCAAGAATAAGCAAAAATAACTAAGTTGGCAGTAAGGGTATAGAAATCCACAAGGAATAAATCCTGGTTATGCTGATGTGCAGGACAGACTGGATAAAGGAAAATGAGTTTAAGGAATTTTTGGTATGAGGTGACTTATGTTTTAGCATGGCTGACTGTTGAAGTAGCAACAAGAAAGACCAAAACCCAGGAGTTGGGACATGATGGTATGACATGTGGGAACTAGGAAGGTGGATGGAGGGACAATAGGAGCTAGAAAGGCATGATGGGAGGCATAAAGTTGTGGTGCAGACTAAAAATAGGAGCTTAAGGTGACCTGAGGGTGTCAGTGAAGAGGAAAAACAAAGGCATGTGGAGAATACAACCACTGTGAGTTATCAAGGAGCTATGAAAGAACACAATGTATAGACAGATGGCGTATAGGAGGAGGATAGTGAGGAAGGGGAGGGGAATAAACAGATATACTGTCGCACTATGAAAAAGGCCGTAAGGTTAATAAGGGCAGTTCATGTGACAGCAGAAAAGGCTCTCACAACTACTGCAATGAAGGGTATGAAGAGAAAAGGTAGGAAACCGGATGACAAATTTGTCTACCTTTACTAAGCACTTAGAAGGTACTGAAGTGAAGGGTATGAAGAGAAAAGGTAGGAAACCGGATGACAAATTTGTCTACCTTTACTAAGCACTTAGAAGGTACTGGTAAATTGCTATGCCAGAGGGGGGCAAGAGAGACATGTACAGATAGGCTGGGTCAGAGATGACTGGAGAAATTAAGGAGAAATGAAACACAAAGGCTTAGGTAAGCATTAATAAACCTGGCCATACTTAAATAACATTGCAGTTACTGCTCAAATACTAACTTTGCATGGATGCACTGCAGTATTAATTTATTGTGGGGGGTCAAGTGCCTGTGATAGTCTTTCTCAGAAGTTCTAACAGATAACGTTAAGACAGGCCACTGGACCTGTTATCCCACCCTTGTACTTGAATCTGTTTTCATGCAAAGCTCACATAATAGTTCCACTACTATTAATAAACTAAGCTGAGCTAAAGGAATGCATCATAACACTAAGCTGGAATGGCTTGACTGCAGTAGACCACACTGTACTGCAAATACAGTAAGTTAATTAAACTTGCCTTTTATAAAATAAAAATTAGTAGACCAGCAGACTACAGTAGCAAAATCCTCATTAGCCTAGCTTAGCTAACGATCACAAATAGTAGGCCAGAAGGTTAAGCTGTCTAAAGGAAAAAAAAATAAATAAAAGTAATGTATACACTTAGCTGGGTTTCCTTACAACAGTCCCGTAGCACATGGCAACTGAACTTCTAATGGAGTGGTTTATATAGCAATGTGTGAGGGATGTTCCAGTTTGTACATTCGTCAAAAGAGGTCTGTACATAGGTAAAACTGTATGACATTTTAGGAAAATAATTTATGAGCATTTTTACACCATTTTAAAGCAGAACTGTAACAGTGCCTGATTCAACCACACATAGGTGTGTACTAATTGGAAATTTAAGTTTGGCATATTGGAAGTGGTCTCATACAATGAATGGGATGGTTCTTGGGAAATCAGAATCGAACACCGAGAACTGATCTGGCAACTGATCTGGCAACTCAGATTGAATGCATCTGATAATCTGGGTTTAAATGAACATGCTTCTGTTGTCCTTGTACTCAAATCTAGAGCTGCCATATTATGATGAATTTTTAAAGATATATTTAGGCAGTTTTTAGGAAAACATTATTTATATATTTATTTACACATTCTTTTAATAAAACAACCCCTTGATGGTATTTTCTGCATATATATTTTTACACTGTGTAGATACACATGAATTAATTTCTTTGACTACCGTTGGACATTTTATGTCACGCAGTTTGTTTAGTAAGCTATTTAAACTGTCCCAAATATATAGAATATAGTTCTGATGAAGTCCTACTGATCTTTGGGGAAAAAAGCGCTTAACCATTTTTTACTTTTAGCTTGTGTTTATTACACTTCAAATTTGTATGATTGGAAACTGAGTCTGACTTTTTGCTTGGATACTTGTTATTTATACAAGACACTACATGAGCCTTTTCGTTTTCTTGTGTGGGTTACATTTACAAGACAGTATTAGAAGCACTTTAGAGCCCTTTTTTATTTGTTTGAACTTTGTATTTGGAACTGTTCATTATTTCATCAGAGTTCTTCAGGTAGATGTAAGCTAATGTAAATATTACCATTACTAACCACATTTCTTTATTTTTGTAGACAATTTTATGCAGTTTATGGAAATGGGCCAAGAGCATTCGAACTGAATCGACCAAATTTCATCTCTGTATGCCAAAGGTGCAATTTTTATATATTTTAATGTTTATTATTTTTTTTAATAAGAGCTTTTTTGAAGCATTGAAATTTCTGCCAAATGTGCGTGTTTGCATGATTACTTTGTTTTGCATATCACTGGCCTGGAAGTTTTTTTTTAAAACATTTTTCCTGTGCCATGGACTTGCTTCTTAGTGTATGCTAGAGAGCAGAGTGTCAGAATGTTGGGATAGTGTAACATATTTTGAATTAGCATGTGAATACTTGTAAAAGAGCCTTGCCTTTTGTGGTATGTGAGAAAGGCATGAGGTGTCTTCTTCCTGTTGGTTGGTGTTTGCACAGTTTCAAGTTGCTGGTTTAAAAAAATTTGAAATTGATATCTATTTACTGATTTGCTAGTCAGGTAAGTGTATTTATCCATTTGGACGTTTTTCAGTCTTAACATAGATATTTTATTTTGAAGCTCCTTTGCATTACCTTAGTAATGCATGCTAACCCTAACCCCAGCCCCACACCTTACCTTAGAAAAAAATTCTCCAACTCAACCACAATACCTCACTCAGAGCACCAAATATGTCCCCTTACCTAGCCTTTATTCTAAACCTAATCTTCAAACATGTTTGTTTATTTATTACCAGTTTGATGACTGGGAAGTCCACTGGGCCAAGCAGAGCCCTTTTTCAGTGGAAGCCCGGGGAGAAAAGCTCCAAAAGCAGTTAAACAGAATATAACATAAGTACAGTATGGAATATACAGTGTGCAAAAGCATAAATATACAATTTAAAATACACATACAAAATCAGGGAGTATATGTTTAAAAAACAAATGTTAAAATATAGATAAAGTCAAAAATAATATAGAGAATACAATTAAAAGTACAAGTCATGAAGTGTTTATACAAGTTTAGTGTTTGTTCCAGCAATAATGTTCGTGATCAGAGGTGATAGTAGATGAGATTGAAGGGAGTTTTGAAAGGTACGATAATGTAATTTAGGTAGGAAGGGAACAGGAACTGTCCCAGTTTGAGGTAAGATAAGAATGGAGGAAAGATTTGAAATTAGAGTGGCTGTGAGTACAGCGGAGGGAGGGGGAGAGAATTCTATAGCTTAGCTAGGGGGTGTGATAGAAGTTAGTGGCCAGGAGGGGCATAGTGGTTTATAGATTTTAAGGAGGTTTTGGTTTTCAGATCTAAGATTGAGACTGGGGAGGTAAGGGGTTAAGATGGAAGAAAGAGAGGGGCAGATGGAGGGTTGGAATACGAGTTTGTAAGCAGTGGTGAGTTGTATGAATTTCAGGTAATTAGGAAGCTCAAGCCAGTTTAGGGAGTGGAGCGAATGGCAGTGATGGGTGGAGTATTTGGACCCTGTAGCAAATTTACAGACTTTGTTATAGCAGGCTTCTAGTTTGTTTTTTAGGCTAAGTTGGAGTTTAGTAAGTAGAAGGACACCATACATAAGAGAGGGGAGGGGGTAGGAGGAGGCTAGAGTACATCTGATAGAAGCAGTTAGATAGTGATTTTGTCTATACAGCAGACCTAGTTATAAAGCACTGTCTGAGGGATGTTCATATATTCTGTCACCCACTAATGCTGAAACTTTTGGTATATCCCAAAGTTTCATCATTAAATTTCCAAGCTCACACTTATCTTTTGAACACATACCCTATCGTCCTTTTGTTGACATCTTCAGCATTTGACATCGTAGACCTTCAGTGTATTTCTCAAGCTCAACTTTCTGTAGACAAAGTGCAGATATGATTGAGAGAATGACACCCATAGATGTGGGGTGTTTCTATAGTTTGCTTATACTGGTGTTTATTTAGTGATAGGGTAGTTTTGTGTATTATGTAGGCAGGTAAGTGGCCGCTAATACTATTTGGTAGTGTGCCTGAAGTGGAGATTCTGTTGGGCTCAGTGACTGTGATCCAATCCAGGACTGAGCCTTGTTGTAGTTATTGCTGGGTCTAGTTATATTGGTAATTAGCTGGGTGTAGTTTTATAGGTTAATATTGATGGAGGGATGCTGTTTGGAGATACCTAGCCAACATTTCTGGCTTTATGTATGTTAGTATAGTGAAGTCATTTGGATATATCAAGGCAACACCTCCACTGTTTTTCTGTAGTCTGTCTGATCTAAGGCAAGCATAGCCAGAGGGTATGAATTCAGCATCTTTGATATGGGGTTTAATCCAAGTCTCTGTTGCGGCAGTAAAATTAGGTTTGTTTTGAGCTCTCCAGGAATGTAGGTGTGAGATTTGTTTTTTATACTTTGAAGGTTAAGGGTTGTGGAGTTTAGGGATTTATAAGAGTTAATGGAATAGTAAGTAAAAAGGTGGGGCCTGGATTTGGATGTACATCTCCACATTGAGTTAAGGTGATATAAGTAGGGAGAGTTACAGTTTCCTGTTTCCTCTTGTTCTGTATTGAAAGTCTAGAACAAAATCTGTATTTTTTTTTGTTTTGAAGGGGAAAGGTTTTTACCTTGATTTGTAGAACTAGGTCAGTTTCATATAGACAGGAAGCTATTTCAGAAAAACCGGAGAGAGAATGTGTCAATGTGGCTGTTGTAGAAGTAGGTTTATAACCTCTATAAGTTGTGTGATGTGATGTTGATTTTAGTAAAAGATACAAGGATAGAGAGAATGTGAGGAGAATGTTATTGGAGGTGAGACATTATAGCGAGGGGGGCTTATATGTATAATATAACGTTGTAGTGTTTAGGTAATAATAGTGTTATAAGAAGAGTATATTTAGAATGAGAAAAATGGTCTAGGTGGAGTAAGAGTGGTAAATAAGTAGACAAGTGAGGCCGAGTGTAGCAAGGAGTAAGTTATGTGCATTAGTTCAAAAAGGAAATGTGATAGGATAGACTTAAAGTATAGGAAGCTTGTAAAGAGGCTGATTGGATGATGGTAAAAGGATGAGAGGAGTTTGGTTATTTGATGGAGTGTGATTGTATGTGTATAGATGTTGGGAGTAGCTAGATTGTTTAAGGATTGTGATTGGGTAGAGTGAATGGAGTGGGACGAGTATGCCTAGGTACAAGTGAAATTTGGGTGGCTGGGAATGGGGGTAGGGTAGAGGAGCGTAGTGAACCTGAGCGTAGCAAGGGCAAACAGAGTGGGGCTATACCAGGATCCCAGGGATCGCTAGCAGAAACCATCTAAAAATCGGGTAAGTAATGCAATCGGGAACAGTAAGAGGGAGAGAGATAGATAATGGATATAGAGTCTTACAGTGTATTTCTAAGGTACAAGGAGTATCCGATCAAGAGTACAGTGGTAGTGGAAGAAATAGAAGTTGGTAGAAAGAGGGTTAAGCCATGATTATAGCAAAAAATGGGCAAGGACAAAGCAGCAGAAAATACCCCCTGGAAATTTGTAGGTTTAGTGTACGGAGCAGCTAAATGGGAATGGCAGAGCAGGTAATGGAACTGCACAGTGATGTGCAAGCAGCCTCAAGCTGTTAAAAAGCAGTAATATGGTGACTTAAGAAGTAATATGGTGAATTAATGTAACATACTTTTATATAGAGGGTGTAGATAAATCGCTGTGAATACTACTGATACATCCCTTTCCAGAAGGCAGAGTAAAGACCTCATGGTGTCTGGTAAAATCTGAATGGTGTATGATCCTTTATTCGACATCCTGTTAGGCATTACCAGTGTACACACATTGTAGGTTCATAGGTGTGTACTAGGCTAATGGCCCTGGAGCATTTACAAGCCTAGCCCAAAAAAATTGCCCAGGCACCATGCCACCCGATGTTAGTTCACAGTGCCCTTGTCCAGTAGGGCATCTGGAATGAACTTTCTGTTACCCATCCACTCATCAAGATTTCTCTTTAAGAGGGCCAATGAGGCTCTTCTTGACATGAATGCGAAGCTTATTCCAGAGTATAGACAGTCCTTGGGAGATGAACCTGTCCCTCCAGCATGTTCTGCTAATTGCGGTAATGAGGTTGTGATCTCTGGAACATGTGGCATGGGGGGATTGGGATTTCTTTAGATGTAGCATTTCAAGTAGGGCTGGGTCGGACAGGGCTTTGTAAATCAAGCAGAGATCACCTCTAAGTAGATGATAAGAGACTGAGAACAGCTGAAGATGTTCGTGTTTCACTGTTGCAGTCATCACATTTGGGTTATTTGCCTGCAGGTAACCCTCAGCCAGCCTGAATACCAGAGTCTTGGATTTCTCTGTCGGATGCTGTCTCTTCTTCCATGACGTCAGGTCATCAGGGGTATAAAACATGCAGCTGACGCCATTACATCAGTCTTTCTTGCCGTGCGGTGCCCGAAGCAGAAGCAGTTCGCAAGTGCCAGTTGGCCGACTCCTGAAATTTCCGTTTTCGAGTTTCAGAACCGAAGTCTTCAAAAAGATAAGTACCCCGTTAAGGGATCTTTTTCCTTGCTCCAACCGATGTCAGTAAAAGTTAACAATCGTCTTACCTGTGGAAAGCAAATACCTCATAAAGATTTCCATTCCTTGCTTAGGCCCAGACCACGACGTTCCCTGTTGTCGGTTTTGTGCCTTGTTCCACCCCCGAACTATTCGTCGTCGGGCTATCTTTGCAGAAAATTATTTTGTTACTCTGTATCCGTACTTCGAAATGGCTTCGTTAAGCCATCTGACTACAGATCTTCTGAAAAAAACGTAAGGATAAAGGTAGAGACAGACCGCATAGGTCCAAAACTGCTGACGATGCTTCCGTTCATCTAGTCGCCAGTCCGCTGGTACTCAGTGAGGCACTTTCGCAGCCCCTGATACCCGCTACTTCAGATTCGCAGGCCTCTACTGAGACCCATTCGGAGTCCAGTATGCAGCGAGATGCTTCTTTGATTATGGAACCTGCGGATGTCTCTACCTTGGATGGGTCCGGAGACGCTGTGCAGGCACCGGCTTCTGAGGGTGTATTCAGGCCTACAGACTTGCATTTTAAACCAACGCCATCTTCTTCATCCAGGCCTAAAACTCGCACCATGCCTAGAAAACAGATGTCCAAACCGCATGCTCAGGCCCATATGCCTAAAAAACAAATGCTTAGAATGGCTGAAGACCTTATTACCTTAATTAGGGGAAGCCAGCCTTCCCCCTCTAAGAGACCTAGAACTGATTTTCCTTCTGATTCTTCTGATCAGGAATCTGATATTTCTGTTCCTTCTGATTACCAGGATTTGTGCTTATCTACCGATGAGGATTCTGATGCAGAGGATTCCATTCCCTCTGCTTTCCCTCCAGAAGATTTTTCTTTTGGTGAAACCTTGCACACTCTTAGGGAGCATTTCCGCTGGGGAAACCATAATTACTCTGACTCCAAAAAGAGGCTTAGGGAATTCTTACTCCTTCCTCAACACAGGCCTTTAGCTATCCCTCCTGTTCTGGACATTGTAGATGATGCTTTCTTGGAATCTAGCCTTTCCCCAGATACCTTACCTCCAGCTCCCAGAAAACCTGACAGGTATTACAGAGTACCTGACTCTCACAAGTTCCTCTTCAAGAATCCTACTGCTGATCCAGAGACCATTTCCCAAGGACCAAAAGGCATTAAGGCTACTGCTGTCAAAAATCCTACCCCTTGTGATAGAGATTCTAGAGCCTTGGACAGGTGGGGTAAGAAGTTATACACTTGTGCTACTTTGGCCATTAGGGCTTTAAATTGCCAGTTTCATATGTTAAAGTACCAGCAGCATATTATGAGACTGCTTAAATAGCAAATGATGTTGATTCCTGACTGTGCTGAACACAAAGAATTACAGGATTTAATGCACTCTGCAGAACAAGTTGGTAAACATACTTTGCAATGTGGTTTTGGCTCTTTAGAAGCATCTTGCAGGGCTGCTGTCACTGGGTCTGTACTTAGAAGGCATGCTTGGCTTAAGGAGCAAAATTTGCTAGATCATGTTAAAGCTAAATTACTGGATGCACCCTTAAACCAAGACCGCCTGTTTGGCGAAAAAGTCCTCAAAAGGATGGATGAAAAAGCTAAATCTATGCAAACTGTTAAAGATTTCCTACAAGTACGGCCTCCTAGATTTAGTAGGCTTTGGCCTTCAAAGAGTTGGTCTTTTCCAGTCTCTTCCAGGCCTTTTCAGTACAAACCCAGGAACAGCAGACCACCTAGGTTACAGTCTCAGGCTACACACAGGCCTAAGCAGTGGGGGGCTCTCACTTCCAAAGCAGGGAATAGTAAGCCACCCCCCTATGGAAAAATGGCACAATGATTTAACCTTAACCCTTCCAAGCCCTGCTCAGCTGCCTGCTCCCTTAGGAGGAAAGCTCGCCCTGCATGCAAAAAACTGGGAACTAATTACCCAGGACAAATGGGTTTTGAATATAGTTTCCCAAGGATACAGATTCCACTTCCACACCCTACCAACCCCAAACAGTTGGCCAGACCTAGATCCAAATCAGTGGGCGGAGGCCCAACAGCAGGTTCTCTCTCTTCTAAGTATCAGGGCTATTCAGCCTGTCCCAGCAGAACAAAAGGGACAAGGTTTTTATTCCAGACTTTTCCTGGTACCCAGAAAAGACAACTCCTGGTGTCCTGTCTTGGACCTTTCTATTCTAAACACCTTTCTGGTAATCCCAAACTTCAAAATGTTAACACTTCAGCAGCTACTTCCTATGCTAGGCAAAGATGCCTGGTTGGCAACCTTAGACTTATTGGAATGTGCAGGTAAGCTTCCTTTAAGGAAATCTTAACAGGAAATACCTACGCTTCAGGGCAGGCTCCATGCACTATCAGTTCTGTGCACTTCCCTTTGGCTTATCTACTATGCCCAGGGTATTCACAAAGTGTCTAGCTCCAGCCATTGCATTTTGCAGGCAGAGAAATATTCAGATATGCCCATACTTGGACGATTGTCTGATTTAGGCAGAAAGCCAGGACTTGCTATTAAAACATCTGGCATTCGTAAAGAAACTTCTAACCTTACTGGGTTACACCATAAACTAAAAGAAATCTCACCCAGTACCCTGCCAACCGATTATATTCCTGGGAGCAAGCTTGAACACAACTTCCAGGATGGCTTTCCTCACGCCAGAGATACAAGTTTATTTAACAAACTACTTCAAACTATTGGCCACAAAGACCCAGCTATCTGCAAGGAAAATTCTGTAAGCCCAAGGGTTCATGGCCTCTTGCATTCTACTAATTCCATATGCAAGACTGCATATGAGGAAACTACAATGGTATCTAAAAAAAAAACTATGGTGTCAACATTTTCAGGACCTGGAATCAATGATTCCTATCATTCCTTGTATAAAGACAGAGTTCCTTTGGTGGACAGAGGCCTGCTACCACAACAAGGGTCTCCCTTTCACTCTATCCCCTGCCGCCCAAACCCTAACAAGATGCATCAGACTGTACATGGGGAGGGGGCTCACTTGGCAGGGCAGTGCATTCAGGGCAAATGGAACCCGAGGCAGATGTACCTGCAGATCAGCCTGAAAGGAATGTTAGCTGTACAGAATTCCCTGACAGCCTTCAAAGACCACATTCTTCCAGGACAACTATTGGTAAAGACGGACAACACCACAGTTATGTGGTACATAAACAAGCAGGGGGAACCCACTCATACCCTCTCTGCAGACTAGCTATGGCTCTGTGAAACACAGCCTTGAGCTACCAAGTGCACCTACAAGCTCAATTCCTGCCAGGAAAGCTAAAGTCACTGGCAGATGATCTAAGCAGAAATCTCATGGACCTACACGAATGGAAACGAACCAAAAATACTCAGCCTCTTGAGGAACAAATGGGGGAATCCAGAGGTAGACCCGTTTGCCTCCCCTCAGAACTGCCATTTGGACAAATTTTGCACAAGGACTTCCCACAAACAAGCTTGGAAAGTGGATGCCCTGTCCTTTACCTGGGAAAGTCTATCTGTTTATGCCTTTCCCCCTCTGCCTCTCCTCTTGAAGGTTCTGCAAAAGATCAAACAGGACAAGCCAAGGACAATACTGATTGCACCAGACTGGCCACGCCAGCACTGGTACCCCCTCTTGTGTAGTATGACACTGCTGGAACAATGGCACCTGCCTCAGACCCCTTCCCTGCTGTCCCAGCAGGCAGGCCAGATTCTGCACCCTCAGCTTCAAACCCTGAACCTTGCAGCCTGGCTAATTCCTTGAGCTCTCCTATAGCATCCCTCAGTAAGCAGGTGCTGGATGTCATTCTGGAGGCAAGGAGGCCTAGTACTAGAAAATCCTATCCGGAAAAGTGGAAAGGATACTGTTCCTGGAGCCAGACTCTGTACCCAGCTTACCTCATATTCTTCAGTACTTAACAGAAGTGCTCCACAAGTGCCTATCCTTCTCGCCAATTAAAATTCATGCCGCTGCCATTTCAGCACATTATAATACTGAGCCACCCCTCTTCTCTCACCCCCTGCTAAAGCAATTCCTTAGAGGGGCCAAAAATGTAAGACCCCCCAGGAGAACCCCTACTCCAGCCTGGGACCTTAACTTTGTATTGGAAAAGCTCACTCTACCTCCCTTTGAGCCAGCTGCAACTGCAGAGTTGAAATTCTTTTCTTGGAAAACAGCCTTCCTTCTAGCCATCACTTCAGCAAGAAGAATGTGTCTGAATTACAGGCCCTCATGGCAGTGGAGCCCTTCATTATCTTCCATGCAGACAGCAGGGTTTCCCTCAGGACCAATCCTTCCTTTATGCACAAGGTGGTGTCTAGTGTGGCCCTAAACCAGTCCATTCATTTGCCTATTTTTTTCCCTAATCCACAGAACAAAGGAGAACAAATACTGCACTCTCTGGACGTGCACAGACAACCTAGATTTTATTTGGTCAGGACTAAGCCTCTCGGAAAATCTGAACAGCTGCTAGTTGGCTTTGCTGCAGGGGCAGAGGGGAAGGCCATTTCAAAGCAAACCATTTCTAAATGGATAGCCCATTTCATTAATTTCTGCTACAAGCACCATGGAAAACCTACCCCACAGGGGATAAGATCACATTCCACCAGGGCTGCAGCTACCTCTACAGCCTTTCTCAGAGGAGTCCCTACCAGGGACATCTAGAAGCTGCTACCTGGAGCTCTGTACATACCTTCATCGGGCATTACCACATGCCTATTTTTTCTAAATCCAGAGCTGGTTTTGCCACTGCAGTCTTGCAGGGCTTAATAGCTGGCCCTAATGCTCTCTAACTTCCTCCTCCCTTCCTTAGCTTTGGGAATCAACCCAAATGTGATGACTGCAACAGTGAAACATGAAGAACATAGTACAGTTGTGTACACTTACCATAAATGTAGATGTTAGAGTGTATTCACTGTTGCCGTCCTGGTTACCCTCCCTCCAGCACCCTGACTTCTCTTGGCTCTACCTTTCCTTCTTGTTTGGTGTATTTAAATTTTCTGGTGTATTTGCTTTTTGTTGGAGGTGTACTATAACATATAATTGCTTCCCATTGTGGGGGCACCTGACATCTGGGGCTAGAAAAACTGATGTAATGGCGTCGGCTGCATGTTTTATACCCCTGATGACCTGACGTCATGGAAGAAGAGACCGCATCCCATGCAGGAATCCAAGACTCTGGTATTCAGGCCGGCTGAGGGCCACCTGCAGGCAGATAACCCAAATGTGATGACTGCAACAGTGAATACACTCAAACATCTACATTTATTGTAAGTGTACACAACTGTACTTTTCTTGAGTCTGTCCATGTAGGACATGTGTTTAAGGCCTAGGATCCTTTTTGTGAGGTACTTTTGTGGCCTCTCCAGCTGTTGTAGGTGTCTGGTCAGGTACATGCCAAATGGGGCATTATATTCGATGATTGGTCTAATGAGGGGTGATTTATAGCTCATGTAAGACGCAGTCAGGGATATTATCAGGTCCCATGGACGCTGTATTCCTGGCTTTGGACAGTGTAGCTTTTACCTGTGCCACAGAAATGGTGGGTACCAGGCTTTCTTATGGTATTGTGATAGGGCCCTTGGGGGGGGGGGGGTAAAGTTGGCACTAAATCTGTCGGCCAGTATGTTGGCTAGATCTGCTGGCTCAGTATAGGAGGTGTCATTGTGCAATAACTGAGAGCAAATCTGGGTATTGCCTTTGAGATTTTTGATATAGCTGTACAAGGCTTTGTGGCTGTTTTTGGTGTCATCTGCTATTCTGTCTTCATAGCCGGCTTTTAGAGGATTTGATAAGGGAGCTCAGCTTTGTGTTGAGACAGATAAGGGAGGTTTTCCAGTCTTGTGACTTCATTTTTTTTTCTGCAGCAGTTTCTTTCTTCTGTTGTAGAGTTTGTTGATTGCTGTGGACCACCAGATTGGCTTCCTTTGTTTGGAGGAGAGCTTCTTAGTTCTATTTGGTATGGCAAAGTCCATGCATTTGTGTACATGCTGGTACAGTGCATCAGTCTGAAGACCTGTAATATCCAGCATGTTTTTCATATGAACATTTCGACCGTGGTGTCATGAAGATATCATCTTCTGCATAGGTGATTTATTTTTCAAATGCATCCCCTCCATACTACTCTCTTCTCAAAAAGTGGAGTGATCTAGCTTCTCTGTCTTAGTACCCACAATTTGACACTGTATTTCTCCTTTTGTAAGAGACACTGGTACTCCCTGTAATTTCTTCCCTTAAATTCAGAAAGAGCATCTCTTATATGAGGCTGAATGTAATTGCTTCTCTGATGTTGCTTGACAGAGGTAATATAGCTTTTTCTTCTTATCCATCATATTCAATATAATTACTTTTGACTACTCACATTGTCGTACATATTATGAAATTTTTCTTCTGTTTTTTTTTTTTCTTGGTGCATTCCATCTTTCTACTTCTCTGAATTCTTTCCTATACATCCTTCTCTCTATTTTTTTAGCTCAAATTTGTCTTCTTTTTCTTTGTTTTATGTCTTATCTTTCCTTTCTCACTCCTTTACTTCATTTTCCTTCTTTCTTATAGGTTCATAGGTTCATACTAGGCTATCTGCCCTGGGGCAATTATAAGCCTAGCCCGATTCTGTATGGCTTACGCCACCCCTTGATTTGAGTATACTGTGCCCTTTTTAAGGTTTAGTTTACTGTGCCTCTGTCTAATAGTGACACGGGAGTAATCCCTGGGACAAACCTACGATCCCCCATCCACTTATCGAGATTCTTCTTGAAGAGATTTAGTGAGGTGCTCTGCCTCACATGAACCGGAATTCTATTCCAGAGCGAAGGGAGCCTCTGGGTTATGAACCTGTCCCTCCAGCAAGTTCTGTTTATTTCTGTGCTGAGGTTCAAGTCCTTCGAGCGTGTGGCTCTAAGGGATTTAGATTTACTGAGGTGGAGCATGTCCATTAATTCTAGATTTGACATAGCTTTGTATGTCAGGCATAGATCGCCTCGAAGTAGGCGGTATGCAACTGAGTAGAGCTGGAGTTTTTTTAACCGAGCAGCATATGGCATCTGTTTGAGACCCTTGATCCTCTTGGTGAGATACTTTTGGGGTCTTTCTAATTGCTGCAGGTGTCGGGTAAGGTACATCCCAAAAGGGGCATTGTATTCTATGATGGGCCTGATGAGGGATGAATAAAGCGGCACGATTACCTCTCTTGATCTAGATGTGGAACCCTTCGTGATGAGGTGGGCTATATAGAAGGTCTTTCTAACCACTTTGGCAATGTGGTTTTCAAAGGAGAGATTGCTATCAACTTGGGTCCCCAAGTCCCTAATAACTTTCTCTGTACTTAATGGGTTTCCGCCTATGTGGTAATTTGTGGGCACATTGTTTTTGCCAAAGGGTATGACTATACATTTTTTGGCATTTAGCTTTAAACCATGGCGCTGGCACCAGTTATCTGTCTCTGTGAGACCTTTTTGAAGGATGTTTGTGTCAGCTGGAGAGTTGATTATGGCGCCCAGTTTGCAGTCGTCTGCGAACTTGGTGAGCCATAGTCCTCCCACGTTTGCCTGTACCTCGGAAAAGTTGGCTTACTTGTTCTTTCAGCTGTTTATTACATTATAGCTGTGCTATTTTTCTAGCGTTATTCTGAAATTGTATTGTCTTTACTGTTTTCCATGCTTTTTTAAATGCTTGATTTATTGTTATTGTTTATTTTTGGAATTGTTTAATGTTTTTTTCATGGTTGAGTCTGAAATTAGTCCTTTTGGGGTCATTGTTCTACCACATTTAACGGATCTGAATGAACAACATAATAGTTGTGGTCTTACTGCCCCTCTTTGTATATGGTATCGTAAGTACTTGGCTTCTGCCATATCCAGTTCTCTTTTCTTAGCATTTACAGTCAAGTCTGCCTCTCTCATGGGTTCTAACATTGCCTGCACTTTTAATAAGTGAAACTTGTAGTTCTGTGAATGAAAGACCACGTCATCGAGATATGGTGAACCATATTGAGAGGAGGCTTCATTATTTTATCCATCAGCTTCTGAAAGGCAAATGTAGATTCTAGTAGGCAAAATGGTAACACTGTTACTGACATAGACTGTGAGACATTAGAAAGGTTGATTTTTTTCTGTGGCAGTGGGGATATGTGGTATTTGCCAGCATCTCTTTGTCAAGTCCAGTGTTTTCAATTATTTGGCCTTTCTTAGGCTATCGATCAACTCATCAGTTCTGAGCAGACTTTGATAGGGTGTGATGTTGCCTCTCTGGGGCATTAATCAAGGAGCCTGTATCCTCACCACTGACACTGGAGTGAGATATTCATTTGGAACAAAAATAGATATACATAGTATTTCCAGATGCAGCTCTCTGTATCAAGCACAATTTCCCTTAAGAGCACACAGCGAACACACACAGTCCGAGGTCTGGATTTCTCTCTCTCTATCTCCAGGGCCCCAGTGAGACTCCCCACTGGCACAGCTGCAGAGTTAAGGCCTCAGCAGAGTGTCCAAGCCAAGTCCTCCAGCTCCCTCTCTGTGAAACCAGTGCTTCGTATCACTGCTCCAAGCAGATGACACATGCACACTTTGAGATTTGATTTGCACACACACACACACACACACACACACACACACACACACACACACACACACACACACACACACCTGTGAAGGTCTGGCACAGATTTATCAGCTATGCCCCCTTCTGCCCAGGCTATAAGGTAGTTACTGCCACTAGACACTCCAAAGCTGGCTAATCTAAAGCTCTTACATGGGTACCCAGTTATACTGAGTGAAATTAATATTAGTACAAATGGTAGTGTTTGACCATTGCAGTAAGGCTTTCAGGAGTGGCCACAGAGTCACCAAATATATGTAAGTACTCTCAAAGGTTAAAATATTCTCTAAAGGACCAGCCACAATGAAATGTTTAAATATGTTTAATAATAAATAACGAAAGAACATGAAAATACTGAATATCTATTTACAAGAAACACCAACGTTTCAGTCACAGGAAATATTAAAATAACATGGATGAATAAATTCACACAAATACAGGAAAAACTGTACTTAATTAATCTCACTATATTTTCCTGACTGATGTAAAGAATTACTATTCCCTACTTCACTTACTAGAGAAAGGCCAGATGAAGTAGGTGAGGGGTCCTTGGTCCTTCTTTGTCAGGTTCAAGAACTCAGTGCTGTGAGACTTTAGTCTCATGTAGTAATAAAACATAATTTTTGTGATGTATTACCAGAATGATGTCACATACATCTGTTCATTTGACTTATGGTTCCCATGCTACCCCCATTTCCTAGTAACTGACCCAGAATGTCGCACATATGTGTCAATAATACCCACACACAGAACTTTGCTAAGATCTGTAACAGCTTCTGGAAATTCTAAAACAATAAACACTTACACTCTTCATACAAGACCTAATAAACCATACTCTGGCACAAACATTTTGTCTCTGGCTGTAGCTAGAACTGTATGATAGAGTTTTTATGGCCTAAATTAAGTAATTTAATTTCTTACTATTTTTCAAAGTTAGCTGGACTGGGATTAACCTCCTGTCTTTGAAAATCCTATTTACAACAGTACAGTCTGATATAAATGTGTATTTCTTTTCTGTCCAGCAGGACACAGTGTTGATGCATTTTTCACACAAGCAACTTTGCAAATACTTTTTCAACACAAGCACCTGGACAAATCAGTTTGATATACAAATGACCTATAATTCTTTACAAAATTCCAGCTAGCTGTGCTGGCATACGGTACACATCTGCTGCCCTACTTCTCCTGACATAGCTGTCAGTACCTCACATCATCACATAGGATATTCATTTTTGTCATTACAAAATGTAATACTTCATCGGGTTTAGGAACTAACACTCATGGGATGCATCATTCAGTTTGGACTGTTGTGTTCTTAGCTTGAGCTTCTTTTGAACATCTTTTCTTACTGTTTTTACTACTGTTTACTGTAAGGTATCAGCCTAGCCTGTGTTATGTTTTCTCAGGCATCTGTAAGCACTCCTTTATTTCTGCAGGGAAATCTTACTTCCTGCTTTAGGAAAGGATTACTCTAACTTTACATTTGGAAGAGATTCTGTGCTCTTTCCTGTGTGAACTTCATCTTCCTACTTTAAAACTGAACATTGCACTTCTTTTTGTGGCTTCGGTAAATTAATGTGAGTTACACTATATTTCTCTTCCTGACTGTCTTATCTTATAGTTCACTGCATTTATTGTTTCATTGAACCCAAGTGGTTCTTGCCACTTGGCCAGAAATGTGTCTTCCATGGAGTGCACTACGATTAATATCTGATCCCCTGGGTTAAATGCTCCAAGTCTAACTATGCAGACTGTCTCAAAGCCTTGTCCATTTTCTCAGTATCATACATGCTATTGAGAGGCGACCTCTGCCTTGTGTATAGAGCATCATGAGACCCATTTCTGTCCAACCTATTACACATTGCAAGACCAGTGATACCATAAACACCCACTCAAGGGATTTTTATCTCTTTTGCAAAGTTAATCTGTTAGTGTTATAGGTTTGTATCACAGAGAATGCCACTTCTGTAGAATTGTCTTCCATTCCACGTAAGGCAAAGTACTTGTTTTACACTATTCAGATGTAATTTGGATAAATGCATATCTTCTAATCCTTCAGTCTGTGGATAACAGACTGTCGTCTACTGTTTGACTTTATACACACTGGCATAACTGATACAGTATTATTTAGATAAAGGGAGTGCTTTGGTATTTGTTTTCATGGCAATAGCTTTAACAGTAACTTCCCATAATTGTAGCACGTCTGGAAGGTTTGTTGCTTAGTCCATTGTCAATAGTGTGTACCAATAGCATTTGCTAGGTTTTACTAGTGGCCCTACAATGTCCACAGCGGCACTGGATAATATGCATTGGGGTCAGTGGACTGTTACATTTCATGCTAGGTGCAATTTTTGGCATTTTGGACAAGCAGAACAGAATTATTCTCTTTCATTATGCCTAGCCAGTACAATCATGGTAGTACTCTTGCATTAGTTTTGCATTAGTTTTGTTCATCCCTTGGGTGACCTAACATGCGACTGTGGGCTAACTTTTTTACTGGTGTTCTGTAAGGTTTTGGCAGTAGCAATTAATGTACAGTTTCCTTCCTATTTTTTCTTATTCCTGAGAGAAAGTCATCCTTTCACTCAAAATATGAGTAAGATGTAATGGGAACATATTGTTCACTTATTTTTTCAGCAGCCTTGATTATATTCTGCCTTGCCCTACTTAACACTCAGAATACTGTTCTAAAGTTTTTGTGGCTTATTTGCAAGTCCACTAACTCTGGCCTTATTTTCTTTTAGCAACCTGTGTTGAGATGAGAGGTGTACCTTTGTCCCTCAGAAACACTGACACTGCAGCTTCTTCCATGTCTTCCCATAGAAAGGGTAATTGTAGACAAAAAATCACCTTCTGTTTACTTTTTATGTTGTCTCTACATGCTGAGTTTTTTCCTTTATTTTAGGTTGTTCTACCCATGTTTTAGAGTGAGTAGATGTCACCATCTCAGTTTCTTTTCCTTTTATATTATCCTTCCTCTTCCTCAGTTTTACTGTTTTCTTTACAAATAGAAAATTGCTTAGAATCTGCATTTCCATGCATTTTCTGGTTTCCATTAACAGAAACAAGCTTTGATCTACATTTTCCTAGCTGTCTCACTCCTCAATTAAGTGTCCTCCAGCTTCTCTTCCCTGTTTCTGTCTTAACACTTCTTGTTGGTCTCTGTGCAGCCGTTTGCCTTAACTGACTTTCAGTCCCGGTGCAGGCACCTCTCACAGTTTTGGGTTTCTGGTACTTTGTCCCTGAGGCACACTTCTGATAATGGACAGGATCATTTGTACTGCCTAATCACAACCAAATTCTAGCCCCTTCTGTAAATTCCATGCTAACTCACTTCTCCTGCTTTTGATTCTGGATATCTCTAGCATTGTCATTGTCTTGCTGTCGCTCTTTCCATTCAGAGGGTGTTTTGCCTCTTTTATGTTAAGTGTATTAGCCTGCCACACACTGTCCAAAATGCTCTCTTTTTCCACATTTTTTCATATTGCTTTTAAAATGAAGGCAGTCTTTTTGTAATAACTTAATATGGGTCAAGTCAAGAGTTATAGCCACAGGATGTAACATTTTTTATAAAACTGATATCTGTGAACATATGTGAGGGATAGTCTTTTCTATAATAATGAATGAATATTACTCATACTTTTTGGTTGTTATTAATCTTAATGTTTGCATAGCAAGGGACTTTTGACAATGGTAGTCATGCTTCCAGAGTTTTGAGGAAAGGTTGAACTTCCCTTCCCTGTAGAAATGCATTACACTTTGCTGTCTTAGTGTAACATGAGGACAAAACTATTTTCTAGCTGTATTCTTGTTATACCCCATAGAAATGGCTTAATTAACAGCATGCATTTCAGGTTTCATGTTACTACTAATAGCATTCTGTTCAGTATTTGCAGCACAAAACTTAAAGCGAGATCTCCCTCTGCCGAATTTGAAATTGATAAACACATTACTTGTTGCTTTTTGTTTCACAGAACTTTAGGCTTATAAGCAGACAGCTCAAATGAGGAGTCCATTGCTAGGCGATTGAGTGCGCATGCACACACACACACACACACACACACACACACACACACACACACACACACACACACACACACACACACACACACTCACACACTCTCACTCTCACACACACACACACACACACACACACACACACACACACACACACACGCACACATGTACGCTCACTTTGATTTTGAGGGATTGTTAGCTTTACTTTTGTCATATTTATGGAAGTGGGAAGAAACTGGAGTCTGTGGTGAAAACACAAATGAACATGCAGAAGACCTGCATGCTGTAGATGGAAGGCACACTGAAATGGTAAATGAACCAGAGAAACCAGCTCTGAGAGGCAGCAGCAATAACCACTGCACCATCTGTGTTACTCATTATCAGATTTTATCTTCATCAAATCATTTATGCTACAAACCAAGATCAATGGCTAACCGAGTTTGTGGGTCACTGGAAATCTTTTTAAAATGCTTCTCCGACACACAAACCCTCCAACAGGAATGTACATTTATTAGTGTCTCTTTTAATGAAAATAGACATAAGTTAAATGCTAAAAAAAATGCAACATGTGGCAGTTGTGTCAGGAAATGCTTCTGCTTGGAGCAGCTTATTGCCAAGGCAACATCATCTAGATCTAAACTGATCAGGCCCGTAATACCTCACCTGTCTTATCAGACAGTTTGGAAAGATTCCAGAGGTCGCTAACAAAGAAGACCAAATACTTAAATTTCCTAAGCTACAAGAAAAGAAGCAGTGCCCTTCTATACTGTGGCTTGTAGGCTCCACATCGGAGACCTAAGCTGCATCTTCCTAGCAGTCAAGGACCCAGTAGTCCAGGATGTCTTGTACCTTCACAAATCAAATTGTCTCACAAATAACTAAAACAAGAGATTTAAACCTTGCAGGCAAACTTGCAGAATTGTTTATAATGGCAATAGTTATACTCCCACTTACATTAACATGCTGTCTCACTATTCTGTCACTTTAACCTTCAGTCTATTCAGTACTGATACCTTTCCTATTTTTCATCCATGCCAGGACCCCTCCAACCCTCACAGGCCCACTGCTGGCAAATAAGAATACACAATCTGCTGACTTATAATAAACTTGCCTATGTTACTAGAAAACAATTTCTCCTGCAAACCATACTTTTTCAGAGGAAATCAATCTCCACCACAAAAATTAAGGATCATCTGACAAAACACCACCATTTCCTATGCAAATATACAGGTTCAGGACATAGTCAGTCCCAGGTTTACCTTAGTTCAGTCATTGATTAGACAACACAGTCACCTATCATATCAGAAACAAAGACCTAAAAGTTGCATGCCTTAATCCATGTAGTCTTAATAATAAGTGGGCCATTCTTGAAATATGGCTGTTATGAGAAAATCCTCATATTCTGGTTGAAGCATGGTGCCGTCCCTCTACTTTTATACAACTTACCTACTACATGGCTATATGCAGTGGCAATAGATAAGATCCTAGATCTGGTGACAGTGCTTCACTTGTAATCAAAAGGAATACCTCCATTAACATTGTGGATAACATTAATTCTTATACTGCAGGTGACAAGAGAGCCAAGTAGGTGCTCTCACATGTCACATTAGGTGGACATCCTTATATGTGCATTACAACAATTTACATAACCCAACCCTCCTCTGTCTCATAAAACACTACAAAATATGTTCCCTAAAGGCGTAAATAACAATATAGTAATTCTTGGTGACTTCAATGTCAGTATTGTTGAGAAAGAATGTCTTTCCCGGAAGAAAATGTTAGCATTGTAGCCTGTTTGAAATAACATAGGGTCCTACTTGAGCCAGTATTAGACCTTGTAACCAATTGTACAGAATAGTTGTCTTCACACTGAAATATTCCTCAGTGCTCTGTATGACCACTTGCTCATTAAATCCATTTGTTCATTCAGAACATATTAAAAAAAAACTCAAATAACTAAAGGAAGATCTTTCCCTGATAATAACGTACCAAGTTTCAACACCTTACTCAGTGTAGATTGCCCCCATATGCCATGAATGACCCCACACTGCTATAAACTAAACTCAGATCTGACCATGAATCCGGATACATTGTAAACCTTTCAAAAAACAAGGCTTAGGTCAGTGAATTGCTCATGGTTCACAGTGGATATTAAAAACAAGATTAAAGCCAGAGATTCTGCCTGGAAGAACTGGAAAAGGAACCTTCTCAACACTTAGATACATCAAACTTTTCTGAATCTAAGGAAAGAAACCTACAAGAATTTCAGCTAATACTGCAAAAGCACTGTTCCTTATATAGAAACAGGAAGCAAACGTGTTTAGACCCAATCTGTTTTAGAAAGCAACAAAAAAAGCAACTTTCATCCTCCGATGTATAACCTGTTAGTCTCTTATGCAGCAACCTTTCACTTCTTTGAAACAACCTTCCTGAACATGGGCAGTCATTACTAAACACAATTCTGGGTATTGACTATAATATCTACGTATTACATTGGTATGAAATGGCTAGGCTTGAAATGACCTCCTGGTCGATAGCCTAGTAACCTCCTATGATATTAAGAGAGGTGGAAGGCCATCTAAAAATCTTGATGATTGGATGGGAAATGGGAAATTCACCCCAGGGATCACTTCTGTGGCTCTGCTCGACAGGGCACAGGAAAATAATTTTCTTGGGTGGCAAAAGTCAGGGTACATTTTTTGGCTAGGCTTATATAGGCCCTAGGGCCAATAGCCTAGTACCTACCTATGAACCTAATATACAGGAAATCCTACCACTATTCTCATCTTCCATCTTGTCGGTATATACCCTATTTACAGCATGAAATTCTACAGTACAGAAAATACTTTGGTGTTGTGACATTTTAGTCTGCGAGCCATACTCTGCTTATTCACAGGTGCCATTACAACCTTGCTGTGTAATGCACAAAGAGATTGTCAACAAATGAATGACTTTAAAAGAATGCCTGCCTCTGTGGTGAACCCAGTTCATCCAGAAGGAAGGTGTACATCTGTAATAATGAGCAGATAAAACACTGTTGACATCCCTTTAAACTACACATCCGTGAAGTGCCTGAAGGCTCCAACGTGCCATCTTTTTCTCCTTTCGTCATTCCGTGCTTTCTGTATTTGTGGGTGATAGCATGTTGTAACGTGTTATGTAGATGTTGACTTGCAGTTGTGTAACTGTTACTTTGCACTTGCAGCACTGTCGCCAGCCTTGTGTATTCCTGCATTTGCTGTTTTGTTCTGTCTTGTTTTTTTGTACCATTACCCTCCACTCCATTGAATATAACCCATTTTGGCATGTGCCAACACTTGTATCAACACGCATTTGGAGTCCTCATAATATGACTTGTCTGCTGTCTCAGCTTTGCGTTCCATTTGAGATTGCAGTGTTGGACTTTATAAAGACGATTTTTGCATTTCAAAGTAAGAATCAACATATTTGCATTTATTACATCTTTGGAATTGGATAGAGTGATGTTTATGAAGCTGGAAAATGATGGTGTAATGATAAATGTTGTTAGTGTATATGCTCCACAAGTTGGGTGTGCGATGGATGAGAAAAAAAATTTTTGGAGTGAGTTTGATGAAGTGGTGATGACTATATAAAAGGGTGAGAGACTGGTGATTGGAGCAGATTTCAATGGGCATGTTGGTGAAGGGAACAGAGGGGATGAGGAAGTGATGGGTAGGTATGGTGTTAAGCAAAGGAATGCAGAAGGTCAGATGGTAGTGGATTTTGAGAAAAGGATGGACATGGCTGTGATGAATACGTATTTTAACAAGAGGAAGGAGCATAGGGTGACATACAAGAGTGGAGGAAAATGCACACAGGTGGTTTATATCTTATGTAGAAGGGCCAGTCTGAAGGAGATTGGAGACTGTAAAGTGGTGGCAGGGGAAAGTGTAGTTAGACAGCATAGGATGGTGGTTTGTAGGATGACATTGGTGATCAAGAAGAGGATGAGTGTGAGGACAGCACCAAGGATCAAATGGTGGAAATTGAAAAAGGGTCATTTTGAGGTGATGTTCAGGGAAGAGTTAAGACAGGCACTGGGTGGCAGTGAAGAGTTACCGAATAGCTGGGTGACTACAGTAGAGCTAGTAAGAGAGATGGCTAGAAAGGTGCTTCGTGTGACATCTGGAAAGAGGGGAGGACAAGGAGACCTGGTGGTGGAATGAAGAAGTACAGGAGAGTATACAGAGAAAGAGGTTGACAAAGAAGTGGGATTGTCAAAGAGATGAAGAAAGTAGACAAGTATAATGAGATGAGGTGCATGGCAAATAGAGAGGTGGCGAAGGCTAAGGATAAGGCAATATGAAGAGTTGTATAAAAGGTTGGACACTAAGGAGGGAGAAAAGGACCTATACCGATTGGCTAGACAGAGGGACCGAGCTGGTAAAGATGTGCAGCAGGTAAGGGTGATAAAGGATAGTGAGGGAAATGTACTCACAAGCGAGGAGAGTGTGTTGAGCAGATGGAAAGAGTACTTTGAGGGGTTGATGAAGCGAATGAGAGGGAGAAAAGGTTGGATGATGTGCGGATAGTGAATCATGAAGTGCAGTGGATTAGCAAGGAGGAAGTAAGGATAGCTATGAAGAGGATGAAGAATGGAAAGGCTGTTGGTCCAGATGACATACCTGTGGAAGCATGGAGGTGTTTAGGTGAAATGGCAGTGAAGTTTTTAACTGGATTGTTTAATGAAATCTTGGAAAGTGAGAGGATGCCTGAGGAATGGAGAAAAAGTATTTTGGTACCGATTTTTAAGAATAAGGGTGATGTGCAGAGCTGTAGTAACTACAGAGGGATTAAACAGTAGTAACTACAGAGGGATTAAACTGATCAGTCACAGCATGAAGTTATGGGAAAGAGTAGTGGAAGCTAGGTTAAGAAGGGAGGTGATGATTAGTGATCAGCAGTATAGTTTCATGCCGGGAAAGAGCACTTCAGATGCAGTGTTTGCTCTGAGAGTGTTAATGGAGAAGTACAGAGAAGGTCAGAAGGAGTTGCATTGTGTCTTTGTGGATTTAGAGAAAGCATATGACAAGGTGCCTAGAGAGGAGTTGTGGTAATGTATGAGGAAGCCAGGAGTGTCAGAGAAGTATGTAAGAGTGGTACAGGACATGTACGAGGGTAGTGTGACAGCGGTGAGATCTGTGGTGGGAGTGACGGATGCGTTTAAGGTGGAGTTGGGATTACATCAAGGATCATCTCTGAGCCCTTTCTTATTTGCAATGGTGATGGACAGGTTGACAGACGAGCTCAGACAGGAGTCCCAGTGGACTATGATGTTTGAAGATGACATTGTGATCTGTAGTGAGACTAGGGAACAGGTGGAGGAGACCCTGGAGAGGTGGAGATATGCTCTAGAGAGAAGAGGAATGAAGGTCAGCAGGACTAAGAATATGTGTGTGAATGAGAGGGAGGATAGAGGAATGGTGAGGATGCAGGGAGTAGAGGTGGTGAAGGTGGATGAGTTTAAGTACTTGGGATCAGCAGTTCAGAGTAATGGTGAGTGTGGAAGAGAAGTGAAGAAGAGAGTACAGGCAGGATGTAGTGGGTGGAGAAGAGTGTCAGGAGTGAATTGTGGCAGACGAGTACCAGTAAGAGTGAAAGGGAAGGTCTACAAGAGGGTAGTGAGACCAGCTATGTTATATGGGTTGGAGAAAGTGGCATTGACAAAAAGGCAGGAGTCAGAGCTTGACGTGGCAGAGTTGAAGATGTTAAGATTTGCACTGCGTGTGACAAGGATGGACAGCATTAGGAATAAGTATGAACCAAAACACAAACCAGCGAAAAAGGCTTCAGACCACGAAGAACACCAAGACCCAATGATACCTTAACGCAGATTTATTATATACACAAAATTACAGCAGCGTTTTCGCTACGCACACAAGGTAGCTTCTTCAGAGGATTTAAAAGCACTGACAGCATACTCTTTTTATAGCGGTGTTACTAATTGTGTAATTGCATAGTTACATCACTTCCTGATGCTCTTTATACACAAAAAGACTTTTTGTGTACAAAATGGTTGTAAATGTCCCTTAATCTTTCTATTAAACTACTGGCAAGAACCAAAATTAAAAGGTACAAGACCGTTGACATAGTCACATTTAACAGTGTATAACATTATAAAAACTGTTACACTTAAAAAGTATTCTGTAAAAATTATCGACTCCTTTTTAAGCAGGTGGTTGTTGACAACAACAAAAGCAGTCACTTGACAAAGTTTTTGAGAGGCACAAAGGCCAACTAAATCAAGAATGATGTGTATGCTTACTTATATATAAAGAATTGTATATATGTGCGTAAAAAAATATATAAAAATATACATATATGTATAACAGAATAAACTGTTTGCCATAAAAACCTTAAAGCAAGTTATATATATGTCCTTTCATTACCACAAAACAGTCCTTTACACCCTAAACAAGGTATATATATGTCATTACAGTAGACACAAAACAGTAGACATTACTTAACACATTAGGCTACCAACATAAGAAACTTTAAGTAAAGTCTAAAACAAATTATATGTATAATTTAAAAATGCTTATTTTGCACTCAATAAAAATAGAAAAGCAGAAAAGTGTTATACAAAGCATCACTTCCCTTAATGAAAAATGAAAGATGGGGCATAAAGAAAAATAAAAGTAAAATAGGATGAAATGAATCTGAATAAAAATAAGCCACAATAACCATAAAATGGGAGTAAAAGTCAACATAGAATGAATCAAACATGTTAGCAAATGTTAACTAATACATAAAAAACTTTCATCTCAAATAAGCTTTGTACTTTAAAAACGGACAGCACTAACTTATTGAATGGTCCAGAATCTGTGACGGACAAGTTAAAATTACTAGACATTAAGACTTTTAAATTAAGGAAATTGCAGCTTGAAGTAGCTTACTTCAAGCAATGCTTGAATGAAGGACTGGTACCGAAAGGTCTTAGGAATGTTTTTTCTCCAACTAGTGTCATTGACAGTAGTGATTTTTTGTCTGACTTAAAGTGCCTTTTTCAGAAACAGGGCATGCAACTGATAGAATTGTTAGTAAAGCATTACTCTATCTGTATAGACAATTTGATTAAAGATGTGTGTGCTTTAGACGAAGAAATTAAAATTAATGCTTCTTTTTCCAAGTTTACATTTGATTATGCACGCATCTTCTCCAGTATTGACACTTATTTGGTAAAAATCAAATCAAATAAATCAAAAAAAATACATAGGGATAGGCTGGCATACTCTAATGATAGGGCCTACCCCAAATTGTGTGGTAATAATCGGGTCGAAACTGGGGATGACTTGCCTATACATATGGACAGGGAAGAGACTGCAACTCCTCCTAATAACAACGCTCACACTTCTAATATTGAAGGTCAATGTCCTCTTAGGAGAAGTAACAGGAACAGGGAAAGACAGGTTAATAAGGGTGGTTATAATGACCCACCTTCTGGCAGTAACAACTCAGGAACCACTAGCAATTCGAATGTGGACAATTCTTTTTTAGGGAACAGGAACAACCAATCTCGTCGGAGGGGGAACAGGAATTGGAACCATTGAGTTTGAATGAAGGTGTATTTACCTACGGTTCACCTACCATTATTTTAAACGCACGTGGTGACTTTAAGATTTACAATTTCTCTTCCCTTTCCTTAGAGCCAGAACTTGTAGAGCTTCTGGCTTTAGGTAACACTTTCGTTCCATCTAGAAGATGTGATGTGGCTAGAGTATTGTTAGACTTAAAATGTTATGTCAGGAAGCTTAATTTAAAACTATTATTTAATGATTCTACAAGATGTAACACCATGAAGTTAAAACTTCCAAGTGTGTTTAATCCGCCTTTACATGTGGCTTTAAAAATGTTTGAGTGTGCATGCGAACTAGATATTAGACATATGGACAAGGAATTTATTTTGAAGTCTAACTACTTTAATATTTCTAAAGAACAATTGTTAGCCCTCAATAAACTGCGTGCATCCGCAGTTAGAATTATTAAACCGGATAAGGGTGGTGGGTTAGCCATTTTTGAACAAACTGACTATGTGGAAAGAATGTACAAGGTCCTGGATTCCCCAGCCTATGAGGCCTCTTCTGTTAATGAAATGAACGTTTGTTCTAATAGAATCAGGGGATATTTCAGAGACCTCTTTATTGGTGGTAGTATAGACCTAGATACTCTCAAATATATTGACATTCTGACTCCTAAAACACCTGTCATGTTCGGCATACCTAAAGTTCATAAAAACTTAGCCAATCCCCCTATGAGGGCTTTAATTGATGGTAGATCATCAATTTCTTACCCATGTTCTAAATATATTGACTCTTTGCTCTCTAAGTATGTTGAACTCATCCCTAGTATTTGTAAAGACTCCTGGTCTTTCTTATCCAATTTGAATGGTGTAAATGTGGAAGAGAATACAAACTTTCTTACTATCGACGTAGTTGATTTATACACATCTATCCCTCACCAGGAAGCATTGGAATGGGTTGAACTCCTTTTAGTTGAGCTTGGGGCTCCTAAAAATGACATCAATAATGTGACCGAACTGTTAGACATTATCTTGTCCTCCAACTTCTTCACGTTTGAAAAAGATGTTTATATCCAGAAACAAGGTGTAGCTATGGGCTCACCTTGTGGGGCCGTTGTGGCCAACTTATTTATGGCCTACTGGGAAAGACAATTTGTATTTAATAACAAGGACTGGAATGAGAAGTTGATTTATTATACATGTTTCTTAGATGATGTCTTTATACTTTTTAAAGGTGACTTAACATCTGCACACACATTTGTTGAATATTTGAACTCGACAACAACATTTTTGAAATTCACTTATCACTTTGACACTGACCTGATTGATTATCTTGATGTCAGATTGTCAAGATTACCACTGTCCTGTAAGCTTAAATCTGTTATTTTTAGGAAGGAAACATATGTTAACTCTTTCCTACACTTTACAAGCTCACATCCATTTAAACAAAAAAGAGCTATACTGAAAGGCCAATTGGTGAGGGTGGTAAGAATGTGCAGTGAGTTGAGCGACTTTTTATTGGAATGTACATAAAGGAGCTTTTTCTGCATCGTGGTTACCCACAGAGTTTGGTGGATGACTTAACGAACGAAGTAATTATTAAGAGAAGGAATGGTTTTTACAAACCCCTACTTACTGTGTTACCTACAGTTGTTGACGGTACAGCTCTGTCACCTAGTGCTGTACTGAACCTTGCTTCAGTAAATGTTTACAATCCTACTGTAGAATCTTCAACACAGGAGTACCCTTGCAGTTTTATTACGACATACAATCTCAATTCTGATGCTATTCTAGGAATTCTGACTAAGAATTGGTACTTTATTTCTACACACTCTATGCTATCTGGGAAATTGGGTGATCAACCCCGCACGGTATTTAAGAGAGGTAGAAATATGAAGGATTTACTTCAAAGTGGTCCTTCAGTAGGCTTGTTTAACAGGACTAAGGGTTCATTTGCATGTGGTTTGTGCAACTGGTGCAATTACATAAAGACAGGTAGTTCTTTTGACATCTTGGATAAAAAATTGTTTATCCATTATAGAATTACCTGTGACACAAAATCAATTATTTATGTAGCTTTTTGCACATGCTGTTCCGCCTTCTACGTCGGTAAGACGGATAGAAAGTTTAAGGAACGTATTTACCAGCACTGTTATGCAATTAAAAACAATAAATGCGAAAACGCTCTGGCCAAGCATATAGTCAATAACCCTGGCCACGTGTTTTTGTTTATGGGCATTGACCATTTGCCTATGTCCATCAGGGGTGGCCCCACTTCACTCTTATTGGAAATACGTGAGCTTTTATGGCAATTGAAACTAGATGCTTTCAATACACCAGGGCTTAATGAAAGCTGTAACATAGCTCCGTTTTTAAAGTACAAAGCTTATTTGAGATGAAAGTTTTTTATGTATTAGTTAACATTTGCTAACATGTTTGATTCATTCTATGTTGACTTTTACTCCCATTTTATGGTTATTGTGGCTTATTTTTATTCAGATTCATTTCATCCTATTTTACTTTTATTTTTCTTTATGCCCCATCTTTCATTTTTCATTAAGGGAAGTGATGCTTTGTATAACACTTTTCTGCTTTTCTATTTTTATTGAGTGCAAAATAAGCATTTTTAAATTATACATATAATTTGTTTTAGACTTTACTTAAAGTTTCTTATGTTGGTAGCCTAATGTGTTAAGTAATGTCTACTGTTTTGTGTCTACTGTAATGACATATATATACCTTGTTTAGGGTGTAAAGGACTGTTTTGTGGTAATGAAAGGACATATATATAACTTGCTTTAAGGTTTTTATGGCAAACAGTTTATTCTGTTATACATATATGTATATTTTTATATATTTTTTTACGCACATATATACAATTCTTTATATATAAGTAAGCATACACATCATTCTTGATTTAGTTGGCCTTTGTGCCTCTCAAAAACTTTGTCAAGTGACTGCTTTTGTTGTTGTCAACAACCACCTGCTTAAAAAGGAGTCGATAATTTTACAGAATACTTTTTAAGTGTAACAGTTTTTATAATGTTATACACTGTTAAATGTGACTATGTCAGCGGTCTTGTACCTTTTAATTTTGGTTCTTGCCAGTAGTTTAATAGAAAGATTAAGGGACATTTACAACCATTTTGTACACAAAAAGTCTTTTTGTGTATAAAGAGCATCAGGAAGTGATGTAACTATGCAATTACACAATTAGTAACACCTCTATAAAAAGAGTATGCTGTCAGTGCTTTTAAATCCTCTGAAGAAGCTACCTTGTGTGCGTAGCGAAAACGCTGCTGTAATTTTGTGTATCTAATAAATCTGCGTTAAGGTATCATTGGGTCTTGGTGTTCTTCGTGGTCTGAAGCCTTTTTTGCTGGTTTAGGAATAAGTATATTAGAGGGTCAGCCCAGGTTGGAAGGTTTGGAGACAAAGCCAGAAAGGCAAGATTACATTGGTTTGGACATGTGCCGAGGAGGGATGTAGAGTATATTGGGAATAAGATGCTAAGCATGAAGCTGCCAGGTAACAAGAAAAGAGGAAGGCCTAAGATAAGGTTTATGGATGTGGTGAGAGAGGACATGCAGGTGGTTGGTGTGACAGAGCAAGATGCAGAGGACGGGAAGAAATGGAAACAGTTGATCCGCTCTGGCGACCCCTAACGGGAGCAGCCGAAAGAACAAGAAGACATCTTTGGAATTTCAGCAGCATATAGTGTAACTCTCACACACTTGAGCTTCACATACAAAAGATTTGAATTTCCAACAAACCACATGATTGTGATAGCCTTATAGTAAAGACAATAGTTATAGATGAGAAATTAACACAAATTCCTTTGTGGAAACAAAAATTGCTACCATTTGTTATCTTCTCTTTCAAAATCATTTGATGAAGCTCTCAGTCAGATGCTTGTTTCAAAATAGCAATATATTCTGTAAGTCTTTTATGATTAAATCACCCTTGATGACTCAGTGAGCATTGTTTGGATGGGCAGCTTAAGCATTTAACATGACAAAGATAAGTTAATCCTTTTAGGTGGCAGATATTGCCAACATTTATGATTAATGTAAGGGCTTTCTCAGTTGTTGTTGTATATTAATTTTATTGTAGTTAACTGACACTCAGTAAAATTAGACCTCCCCACTGTGACCCGCTTGATCTTTAGAAAATGAAGGATGAATTAGTGAGTACCACAGCCGCTTAAGGATGCAATTATTGACATTTGTAGTATTGAGATGAAAGTGGCAATACTTAAAATATGATAATTAAAATATGAATGATGATAGCCTAATATACTGAAACACATTACATTTTTTAGTAATGGAGTTGCAGTCCGGTAAATAAATATTGCATTTGCTTCTGAGCTTGCTGTTTTGCAAAGGTTCACAATGCTCCCCTGCACTCACCATACTCTTGCTGCTTATTCTCATGTCTGAGGTTGTCTGTCACTCTGAGAGAATTGTGATATTGACAGTCTCCAAGTCAGTGTATCATATTCATCTCTACTGTCAAAAGTCAGTCAGTTTTGTAACTGGTGTAACCACTGACTGATTTATTTATTGTATTTATTTATTTGCAGTCGTTTTACCAGGATATAGTCCATTGGGCCAAGGAACCAATTTTCAATGGAGTCCTGGGGAGAAAAGCTCCAAGACAAATTAAATTACACTAAGTTTTACATAGAAAAAAAAATTCAAAAAAGAATTTTTTTGTTTAGAAAGTACAGAAGTATAAGGAGAAACAGTGAAATTAAGTATACAATTTCTAAAATAAGAATGAATCCACTTGAAATTAATTATACAATTACTAAAATTAGAATGAGTTTACAGTACAATTTATAAGATAAAGTAGTAGGAGGACATTAAATTTAAAACCATGCATTTTCTAAAATAAAGTATTAGATTTAAAACCATACATTTTCTAAAATAAAGTAGTAGGAGGACATTAGATGTAGAAACATTCATTATCTGAAATGGTGACGTAAGAACAAAGTACAGTTTCTACAGTAAGGTTGATACACAAAAGTACAGGTTCAGAAAATAAGAGTGACACACAAAAGTACAGACTCAGAAAATAAGAGTGACACTTTAAAGGTTTGGACATGTGAAAAAGCAGGAGTATAGCATTTCATCGAGAGAAAAACAATGGCATTGTGGGTGAAGTGAAGTTATATTTGTGTTTATATATTGTCATACTTTTATGGTTGCATTAGAAATGTATTCCAAGTTAATTACAGTACAGGGCTTACAGTTTCCATTTATTATTTTTGTGTGACAGTATTCTTCTAGGTGCACTTAATAAATTTTCTATATGACAACCTTTTAATTTCTGTTTAAGTGAAGCTTAGGTAGGATGGGAGCAGGAGCATATCCATTGTGAGGCAAGATGTGAGTGTAATGAGGCTTTGAATGAGGAGAGGCAGGAGAGGTGTGCTAGGGAGAAGGATAGCAGGTGGTTCCCAGCTGGACGCGAGGGTTTATGAAGTTTAATTAGGTTTTGAGAACTGGATTTTAAGTGTCAATTTGGTATATATATTTCAAAGGTGTTTGCTAAGGAGGGGCAGAGATATGGTTTATGAATGAGTTTATGGGCTTTGATAAGTTGGGTGTAAGTGAGGAAATTGGGTAGCCCTAGCCAGTTTAGTTGGTGAAGGGAATTACAGTGGTGAGAAGAGGATTTGTGACCGGCAGCAAACTTGGATATTTTGTTACAGCAAGTTGCAAGTTTTATTTTGAGGGAGAATTGCAGATTGGTAAAGATAGTTGCCCCATATAACAGGGATAGGATAAGGTATGTATTAACTAGTGTGATTCTAGTAGAGGGAGAGGTGAAACTGCTATGGCGGTAAAGCATACCTAGTTTTTTTTATGGGTTTTTTGATGTTGATTAGTAGATGCTTATCGAATTTTAACTGGTCATCAATGACTATTCCTAATAATTTTGAGTCAGAGACAATTTCAAGGGGAGTGTTGCTTTTGCTGGCAGTTATGAATGACAGTTTGTCAAGAGGAGAGTTTTTGGTGGGGCTAAAAAGCAAAAGTTTAGTTTTGGAAGCATTTAGAGCCAGATGGTTATCAAGCATCCATTGCTCAGTTGCAGAGAATGTGGCTTGAGTGAGATGAGTGAGATTTGTGAGGGGGGGGAGGAGGAGATTATAGTAGAGTCATCCGCGTATTGAATTAGAGTGGAATTGGGGATGGCTTGATGGAAATCATTAAAGAATATATTGAATAATAGGGGGCCAAGAATGGAGCCTTGGGGGATGCCTGTTGGTGTATTAAGGAAGGATGAGGAGGCCTTATTCCATTTTACTGCTTGTTGTCTATTTGTCAGGTAGCTTGAGAACCACTGGATGGTGGAAGGGGAAAGGTTTAGTGAGTTTGGTAAGGAGTAGGGTATTGGAAATTGTATCGAATGCCTTGGAGACATCAATGAGAAGAGAGGATACGGAGTGACCGGAGTCACGGGCTTTATTGATTGTTTCAAGGAAGGAGAAGAGGGCTGTGGAGGTGCTGTGGCCTGGTCGAAAGCCTTGTTGTGTGGGGGTTAGAAATTGGTTATTGGTAAGATAGGGTAGAAGTTGTTTATGTACACACTTTTCAAGTAGTTTAGAAATAGGGGACAGAATAGTGATTGAACGAAAGTTTGGAATGTCGTTATTTCCGCCTTTGTGGAGAGGTATAATGAAAGCTTTCTTCCAGAGTTGGGGGAACGTGACTCTCTGAGATGGAACGATTGATAAATATGCTAATAGGGAGGGCAATTCCTTCACAAGCTGCTTTTAAAAAGTAGGAGAGGATTTCATCGGGGGCATTTGAGCCTGGTTTTATTTTAAGAAGTTTTTTGATGGTACATATAGAAATGAGACTGATAGCAAAAGGTGGGGGTTGTGGAGTTGAGGTGCTTGGGGAGGGAGAGGTGGGCTGGGGATGAGTTACTGAGTTAGTAGTGAAAGTTGATGTTAGTTTGTTGATGGTATTTATGAAAAAGGTGTTAAATTGGTTTGCTAAGTCCATATCAGATGCATTTAGGTTAGGACATGGGTTTTCAGTTTTGCCTGGGTTGAGGAGAGATGAGATTCCTTTCCAGAAAAGTTTGGGATTGGTACTGTGGTTAGTTTGGAGGGTGGTAAAGTATGATCTACGATCAGTAGCTATGAGTTTTTTAACTTTGTTACGTAGGCTTCTATATTCGGTGAGGATGGTGATGGTTTTATTTTTGTGATAACATGCCCAGGTTCTGTCATAGAGTCGCATGGTAGCTAAAGTGTTTTTAGTTAGCTATGGGACTGGATTACTCTTGATCCTCTTAGTTTTTAGTGGGGCAAATGAGTTTAGTAGGTTTATAAAGGTGGTGTTAAAGTAGGTAAGGGCTGTTTCGAGTGGAAGGGTGTTTAGAGGGTTCCATTTTGTGGTTTTTAGTGTATAAGTGAAAGTGTCTGGGTTGATGTTTTTTAGGCAGCGAGTGGTAATATAGGAATGGGTAAGTTGGACAGAAGAGGGGAGACTGTGAGCGAATGTGGGGAAGTGGTCAGCTAGTGGGTCTGGAAGAATGCTGCTGTCAGAGAAATTGTGAGGATGGGATACTAAGATCCAGTCTAAGATACTTCCATCAGTGTGGAGGATGGTGAGTATAGAGGAAGGTAAGCAAAGGAGGATAGAGGGATGGCTAGGATAACTGGTTTGGGGGAAGGATATTGTGTGCTCACAGAATAGATTGGAAGTTAGAAGGAGGTGAGTGAAAATAACTACCTTTTGTATGTCTATCAGGAGAAAAACAAGTAAGATGTCGGTGGTGGTAAAAGACTGCCCTCTAGTGGTCAGTCCTGTAATATTTGAAAGGGAACCACTTTACGAGGCTAGAAGGTAGAGAACAGTGGGGGAGAGCTTGGAAGAGTTGGAAACTAGGAGGCTAGAAGAAGGTAGGGAGGGGTTTGGTGAGGGGAGTAGCAAGGAGGGAGGCAGAGTATAACATTGCAACCCCACCACCTTTTCTAGGAGTTTTGTCATTTCTTAGTATACAGTAGTTGGGTGGAAGCAGTTCTGAAACTTTTATGTGAGGCTTAAGCCAGATTTCAGAGATTGAGAGAATGTCTGGTTGATTATGTGGGAGCCAGGCTTGTAGGCTTGGGATTTTATTACAAATGCTTTGAGCATTTAGCGCAGCAAAGTAAAGGGATTTACCAAATGGCTAATAGAAATGGGGTGGAGGAGATGGATCTGAACAGGAAGAGGGACTGGGGACTAGGGTGGATGTCTCCAGAGAGGAGGATAGAGATGTAAGTTTGAGAGAGATATTGTCCAAGGTAGCGTTGGCTGATGCAGTGAGAGATATTTGTGGGTATTTGGCTGAAATAGTCTATAGTTACATTTTTGGTTAGGACTCTATAGGGGAAGAGCATATAGGTGTTGAGGAGAAAGAGACAAGGGGTTATATAGATGGAGTCCTGTCTGTTGTTATTGAGAATAGATGAAGTGGTATGGAAGTGGGTGTTGTGTTTTAAATTTGTAGGTTGGGTTAGATAGTTTAGGTAGGAGAGGGTTGTTAGCATAAGTGTTTGTATAAGGATAGATTGAGTTTTGAGGGACATGGTTGTTTTTAAAATATGGATGGTGGGGTATATTTTAGTTTGAGGTTAGTTTAGGTTGCTGGGTTATAGTTTAAGGGTGTATCTGGGACTTAGTGGGAGAGGATAGCCTTTTTAATACTTTTGGCGGGGAGGAGATTTAGAACAGGATTTGATTGGGCTGTATGAGAGATGGGAGTGGCTACACAAGTATAAATGTAGAGGACCTGGGGGTGGTTGGGAAGTGGGGGTAGGGTAGGGGAGCTGAGTGAGCCCGCAGGGCGAACGGAGTGTGTAGGCCCGAAAGAAGTAACAAACAGGATGGTGAGAGAGCAATCAGAGTGGAGGAAGGTGAGTATAGAGAAAGATAAGCAAAGGAGGAAAGAGGGATAGTTAGGATAACTGGTTCGGGGGAAGGATATTGTGTGTTTGCAGAATAGATTGGAAGTTAGGAGGAGGCGAGTGAAAATAACTACCTTTTGTACGTCTATCAGGAGAAAAAGAAGTAAGATGTCGGTGGTGGTAAAAGACTTCCCTCTAGTGGTGCATCCTGTAATATTTGAAAGGGAACCGCTTCAGGAGGCTGGAAGGTAGAGAACAGTGGGGGAATGCTTGGAAGAAGGTAGGTTGGGGGGGTACAGAAACAAAAGAGGCATGTGGCTGCTGGCTGTTCTGGCAGGGATAGCTATATTGAAATTCCTGTAGGCTAGACAGCTTTATCATATACAGTTTAAGGGGTTAGAGCAGCATTAACATACTTTCTTTTAATTTCCTTGTATTCAAGTTCTAGGAGGAGCTTTATTTACCAGCTGGGAGATAGGCAAGCAGGGTGTGATAGATATAATTTGTTGATCTTGGTTGTCCAGAAGGGCACTACTGCTAGGAAAATTAGACGAAGAAGGTTGGAGAGCTAGAGAAAAAATAGGGCAGAAAAGAATTATAATTACATTAAAAAGGTATATTGACCAGAGAGATGTAGGTTAGGCAGCAAATTAGAACAATGCACTTTAAGGAAGTGATCAAAAATGAAGAACAAATAAACTAAGCCTTTTCACAATCAGGTAGAAACACATCAACTGTTCCATCCAAATGGTCCTTGATTTTCTAGCTGAACTCTTCCATGCAGGTTCATCTCCTTCTACTCTTAAAGTTCAACTGGCAGCTATTTCTAACTTTCATGTGGGCATTTCAGAGTCTGCCATAATGTCCCACAAGCTTTGCAAAGCCTTTTTGAAAGGAGTTTTTCTACTCAGACCTCCTATAAGAAATCCTCCTCCTCCTTGGGACCTAAATTTAGTTCTTAGTTCTTTGATTCTTCCCCCTTTCGAACCTGCAACCTCCTGTTCTTTAAAATTGCTATCATGGAAGACTCTCTTTCTGGTAGCTATTACTTCAGCTAGAAGAGTTTCAGAACTTCATGCACTCAGCTGTCGACCTCCTTATCTGTTGTTCCATAAGGACAGGGTATCTTTACGAACCAACCCGTCCTTTTTACCTAAGATAGCCTCGGCGTCTAACCTAAATCAAAGCATTAACCTCCCTGTGTTTTTTCCAGAATATTCTAATAGGTCTGAACAAAAATTGCATTGGCTAGATGTTCATCGTCAGTTAAGGTACTATTTGGATAGAACCAAACAATTCAGAAAATCTGACCAGCTGTTTGTCTCCTATGCAGAAGGCAGAAAAGGGCTTTCAGTTTCAAAGGTATCGTTATCTAGATGGCTAACATCTCTGATCTCCCTTGTTTATGAAATTAGACACCAAAAGCTGCCTAACAAACCTAAAGCCCATTCCACCAGAGCTTTGGCTACTTCTATAGCCTTCCAAGACAGACTGCCTATCAAGGGACAGCAAGTGTTAAGGTTAAATATTCAGAATTAGGCATTGGGTTTGAGAATAAACAGGATATATATATATATATATATATATATATATATATATATATATATATATATATACATGCAAGTTTTAAGGTTAAATATACAGAAATTAGGCAGTAGGTTTAAGAATAAACAAGATATTTATATACCAGGTATCCCTTTGAGGTAGAACTGATGCCACGAGTTGTGATATGGGAAGCATGCATCAAATTAAACATACAGGTACATTGCTATACATTGTTCATCAACAGGGTACGCAACATAAAATGCAACAACACTGGTCTAATTATTTGTTTATTTACAAGCTACAAACCGTGATAAATTTAGTAGGCTGGTATGCACACTTACTAAAATGCAGAAAAATATGGCCAGGAACATTCAGCAGCCACACAGAAAAGTTAGGATTTAAGGATGGCGCCATATAGGATTGGGTCCTTATAATAGGTTGGGGTGGATGTAGCCAGGAAGGGGGAGGGGAGAAAAGGTATATCAGATGTTACACCGGAAAATGGAGCAATGAATAAAATAGAGAGTAAGATCTGGTTCTGAGAGTGTAACAGAGAAAATGTAAGAAGGGGGTGGGGTGGGGAAAAGAGTGAAATACAGAGGTGTAGGGGAGAAGAGGGAAATTACAGTGGAGTACGGGAGGGACAATAAGCTGAAAATATAGTGGCTTGGAGAAGGTGTAGTGAGAAATTACAGTGGAGTACGGGAGGGAAAAGAAGCTGAAAATATAGTGACTTGGAGAAGGTGTAGTGAGAATGTAGCAGCAGGGATGGAAAAATAAAGAAAGAAAAAGAGTAGAAAATATAGATGGTTTTGTAGATGTTGTAGACTAAGAGGATATCAAGATGAAAAGAGACCAGGAAAGAAGTAACAAACAGTATGGTGAGAGAACAATCAGTGTGGAGGAAGGTGAGTATAGAGGAAAGTAAGCAAAGGAGGATAGAGGGATGGTTAGGATAACTGGTTCGGGGGAAGGATATTGTGTGTTCACAGAATAGATTGGCAGTTAGGAGGAGGTGAGTGACAATAACTACCTTTTGTACGTCTATCAGGAGAAAAACAAGTAAGATGTTGGTGGTGGTAAAAGACTGCCCTCTCGTGGTCGATCCTGTAATATTTGAAAGGGAACCACTTTACGAGGCTGGAAGGTAGAGAACAGTGGGTGGGTTGGGGGGGGTGCTTGGAAGAGTTGGAAATGAGGAGGCTAGAAGAAGGTAGGTCGGGGTACAGAAACAAAAGAGGGATGTGGCTGCTGGCTGTTCTGGCAGGAATAGCTATATTGAAAATCCTACAGGCTAGACAGCTTTATCATATACAGTTTAAGGGGTTAGAGCAGCATTAACATACTTTCTTTTAATTTCCTTGTAGCTCAAGTTCTAGGAGGAGCTTTATTTACCAGCTGGGAGATAGGCAAGCGGGATGTGATAGATATAATGTGACACAGCACACATGAAAATATGTGTGTGTGATTACCTTATTTGTAAGTGGGAGCAAAAGTGTGGGGAGTCGAAGTGAGGCGATGATTTACTTTAGAGAAACAGATTACTAGCTATATACCATGATGACTTGTTTTAGCATTTCCAAAGGTAGGAGCTCTTTGTATGAACTTTATAATAATGCTCCCTTTGGAGTATAAGAGATGGCTTAAGCCAGGGAACCGTGAGTGACAAGGCTTTCATTTAGCTCAACAGGAGTAAATGGAAGAAACATGAGATAAAAAAATAAATAAAAACACAAAGTGAGACAGAAAATATAGATTTCTGGTCATATGCAGTAGGATACAACAGCTGAAGCATAAGCTAGGATCTTTAAATGTTTAGCTAAGTCTGCAGTTTACAAATTCTGTGGACTGTTAGGAATGCATATATCATTGAAATGACACTTTTTCCTTGCTGCACTTTCTTGTTATAACCTGATAGCAGTTTTCTTTTGCATCATGAGATAGTTTGCTGATTACACCTTTGCATTAACCCTCACAATCATGTTGTGGCCAAGTGGCATATAACTCAAGGTGTATAACAAGAATAGACATTCCCTTCCATGTAGGGATGCTTAATGGCTATTAATGTTTATCTAGTTACTGTTTCAGTAGACTGTGTACTTAGCCTACTTATATTCAGCTATTTGAGCTAAACATCATTTGCTCAGTCTCTGTGTCTGGATCATTAGATTTTTTTCTGTGCTCTTTTTGCTCCCACTGTTATCAGCCAGGCCCCTCCTGGGCCAGTCAACCCACTCGTTTCCCATCACTAGGGTGAAGAAAATGAAGAAAGGCCATCATTTAGACAGCCATCAGGAGGTGGTTTGACTTTTTTATGCTTTTTTTGGCCCTATCCCCACCTGCAACTCTTAAGCACAGAAGAAGGACATGTAATGGGCTAACTGTAGATGACATGCCCTCATTTTCATAAGTGGCATTCCCTCCAAACAGCCCTGACCTTCCCCATGAAGTACGAGTGGCAGTTTTAGGAAAATCATGTCAACAACCCTCCATATCCCCAGGGACGACAGTTTAGCAGGACACAGCTCTTCACTTCTGTGTCTCCCTGCCTGGCATTCCTAGTCGCAGGGTGGCCATTTGTACCTCTGACTTCTGGGTTGACCTTGAGGCTTCATCCCGTTATCCTGGGAAGCCAGGTCATGCATCATTTAATCGTCTAGAGCTGTGTGTTTCTACTTGGGTCCAGTTTAAAAGAGAAGGAGCTGTGCTTTGGCTTTATCTTCATGAGAAGTGACTGACTGACTGAAAGATTGATTTTGGATGGTGTAGATTGTAAAACTATAGTGTGGCATGAAATTCAGAACTAATTCTGGCTGCCTGGCAAGTTTGCAGTTGGCAGACTGCATCATCTGTAATGAATGTCTGTTTATTGGGTGGCATGATCAAGTGGTTTGTTTCCTGCAGGGCGTTGGTGTACACTAGAAGTTGTTCCACAGGTACTTCCTGACTTGCTCATTTTCCAACGATATGCCGTTCTACACAGTAGGTTGAACAACATGTAGCATAGAGTCCTTGAAAAGGTGTATTGGAACATTCCTGGACTGTTCTGCAAAGACTACCTGGAACGTTAATTTTTTAAAGAATAATAAAACAATTCCCTTTTTTGTAATACACAATTTTCTAGTGGACAGTGTGCCCCCTGAAGAAGTGTACTGTAATTGAAAACTGTTTTTCACAAGCTTAACAGAAGAAATAAGTACATCTCCAGCAAGTATCGCTGAGACCTTTATCAAAATCCATTGAGCTGTAAACTGTTTAACTTTGACCAGCTGCAACTGAAGAGTCTGAAATCCTTAAATATGTTGTGCCTTCTTATTTCGTTGGTAGGTGTTAAATATAGTTCTGTGTATAACTAGTGTTATTATGCTGGATGGTTACTGCTTGCACAGTGTTGCAGATAGTGACATTTTTGGCTATAAATAGGCTTACTTAGCATATTTTGCTAGGCCACATGTAGAGTGTCAAAACATTAAACACAGATTTTTCTGATGCATCGTTTTAGATGCAGAGTTGCTTCACATAATCCTCTCTCTCTCTGTGTCCTCCTCATGCAGGAATGTGTATTTATAGAGTTAGTGCTCATCTTTATTCATGGAATTCAAAAATGCTTACTGCGATGCAGAAGCCCTATGTTGGTAGTTTTCAGCATCCCAGTAAGCCTTTCCAAATCTGAGAGTGCTCTGCCGATGTGCTTTTTCCATAGTGTGAAGAGCAGCCTTGAGATGAAGCAGCAAGCTAAAGCTTCAGTCAGGGGTAGTGGCTAATATTAATTAGCCGTTCACTTCCCCTGGAAGTGTTTGTCGCCTCTCAATAACTTGTCCAAGCAAAATGTTACTGTAGGAGAAAAAAATTAATGTTCTCTTCTGACAGTATTCTCTCATTTGCTCCTATGGGAGTACTTGTGGTGCAAGTAAGCACAGAGGAGGGGTGTGTGTGTCTGCTTGCCGGGGTGGCTTTACTGTAGAAGTTAGGTAGGAAATGCAGTGTGTGCGTGTGCTGGTGAGTGTTTCTGTGAATGGGAGCAGGATTGTGTGGGTGTGTTTGCCCTCCCACCGGGGTGCCTGTGCTACCACAAAGTGTGGACTGCTAGGGAGAATACAAGCACTTTCATGTCAGATATTGCAGTGTTTATTTCAGTGACATGGTAATGAGCTACTAATGAGGTGTTTCTCTGTGCAGCTTTACCTTGTCCCTTAAACAGAGATTCTCTTCATTGCGGTAATTTACCAACCTGCATTTGGCAGTTACCTTGACTGGAGAGGATCTTTATGAAAAATGAAAAAAAAGCAGTACAAGCTTAAGTTAATAGGTTGCATATTGCTCCCATCTGGTAAATGAGATCGACCTAATCTTTTCCTACATATTCCCTGCTCACCATAGACTTTCAGCTGTTTTCTGTCTGACTGTATGATGTCAGTTGCTGTCAGCTGATATGACAGACTGATGACCTTTGCTATATTATATGCACTCTGTATGGGGTACTATTCCTGTATCACATTAACAACACAGGCTAGGTTATATATAGACTGAAAATAACAAAGTGCTTGTGTGTGTGTGTGTGTGTGTGTGTGTGTGTGTGTGTGTGTGTGTGTGTGTGTGTGTGTGTGTGTGTGTGTGTGTGTGTGTGTGTGTGTGTGTGAACCTTTAACTTTTACTAGTGAGTGAGCGTATTCATGGTAATCGTTCTGACATTTCGATGTGCATATATTCACTTGATGTCTGTATTCACAATATTCCTTACTCCTTGGAGTCTGTAAACCAAAGCACATTGTTCTCCAAGCAATATCTCGGCTGTAGCCCTCAAAGATTACAAATTTTCTGATACATTCTTATGGTTGGTAGAGTGAAACTTGCACATGGCCCTTATGATAATCACTTTTCCGTAGGTTCATAGGTGTGTACTACACCAATGGCCCTGGTACCTTCACAAGCCTAGCCCATAGGATTACCCTGGCATCGTGCCACCCGACCTTAGTTCCCAGTGCCTCTGTTGAGTAGAGCCACTGGAGTGATCCCAGGGTGAATTTTCTATTTCCCATCCACTCATCAAGATTTCTCTTGAATAGGGCCAGTGAGGTGCTCTGTTTGACATGCATGAGAAGTCTGTTCCATAGCATGGTCAGTCTCTGGGTTATGAGCTTGTCCTTCCAGCACGTTCTGTTGATTGTTGTAATGAGGTTGAGGTCTGTGGAGTGTGTGGTGTGGATGGATTGGGATTTCTTTAGATATAACATTTCTAAGAGAGCTGGGTCAGACATGGCTTTGCAAGTCAAGCTAGAGATCACATTTAAGTAGGCGATATGAGACAGAGAATAGTTGGAGTTTTTTTGAGTCCGTCTATAGCACAAGTGTTTAAGGCCTAGGATCCTCTTTGTGAGGTACTTTTGTGGCCTCTCCAGTTGTTGCAGGTGTCTAGTGAGGTACATGCAAAATGGGGCATTGTAGTTGATGATTGACCTAATGAGGGAAGAGTAGAGTGAGACCATGACCTCTTTCTTCCTGGATGCAAAACCCTTAGTAATGAGATGTGCCACATAGAAGGACTTTCTGTCCACAGTGGCAATGTGCTGCTCAAAAGAGAGGTTGCTGTCAACCTGTGTTTCCAGATCTTTCATAACTCCTTCTGTGTTCAGTGGACTACCATCGATGTGGTAATTCGTGGGAACTGGGTTTTTCCCAAAGAGGATGACGACACATTTTTTGGCATTGTGCTTAAGGCACCAGTCGTTGGTCTCAGTGAGACCTTTCTGTAGGATGTCAATATCACTTGGGAAGTTAATAATGGCTCCCAACTTGCAATCGTGTGTGAACTTTGTCAGACAGAATCCATTCGTGTTGGCCTGGACTTCTGAGAAGTAGATACCAAACAGGATAGGACCCAAGACCGATCCCTGTGAGACTCCACTCGTGACTGGTTGGCATTCTGACTTAGAGTCAGCTACTTTCACACTGTGGGTTCTATCTGTGAGCTAGTTTGCAACCCACCTAGTGATATAGGGGTTGATGTCTAGCTTAGTGAGTTTTTCTATGATTCTTTAGTGGGGAATGGTATCAAAGGCCTTGGCCAGAATAAGGAAGGCTTTATGAACCACCTTGCTTTCATCCACAGTTCTGGTGACTGATTCAAAGAAGTCAACCAAGTTGAGCAGGCATGGTCTACCCTTCACAAAACCAAACTGCGTGATTTCCAGTGTTTGGAGATTCCCTATATTCTTGTTTATTAGGTCCACAATGATGCGTTCCATAGCTTTGCATATCAGACTTGTCTAGCTAATTGGGCAATAGTTCCCTGGGTCTGTAGTCACTCCTCCTTTGTGGAGAGGGATAACTGTAGCAGTGCGCCATTCGGTAGGGGCAAAGCCTGAGGTGAGGCTGTTATTGAACAGGACACACAGTCGAGGTGCCAGTTCACTCTGTAGTTCATGTAGAACACAGCCAGTGATATTGTCAGGTCCCATAGAAGCTGTATTCTTGGCCTTGGGCAGTGCTGTTTTAACCTGTGCAGCAGTAATACTGGGTGCCTGGCAATCTACGGGTATTGTGATTGGTCCTTTGGAGGGGAGGAAGAGGAATAAAGTTGGTACTGAATCTGTTGGCCAGTATATTGGCAATATCTGTTGGCTTGGTATAGAAGGCACCATTGTGCAGTAGCTCAGAGCAAATCTGGGTATTGTCGTGGAGATTCTTTACAGAACTATAGAAGGCCTTCTGGTTGTCTTTTTTTATCTGCTGCAATTCTGTTTTCATAGCTAGCTTTAGAGGATTTGATGAGGGATCTCAACTTTTTGTTGAGGCTGATAAGGGAGTTTTTCCAGTCTTGGAACTTCACCTTATTCTGCATCAGTTTCCTTCTTCTGTTGTAGAGTTTGTTTGTGGCAGGGGACCACCAGATTGGCTTCCTTTTTTTGGAGGAGAGTGTTTTGGTTCTGTTGGGTATGGCAAGATTCATGCATTTGTGTACGTGTTTGTGCAGTGCATTGGTGTATTATTCGGCTGTCATGCAACTATTCTCCATTTGCATGGGTGCCATGAAGTTAGCCACCTCTGTTTTTAGGAGCCTAAAGTTAGCTTTGGAGACTTTTTTCATGGTGGTTACCTTTGCGGGGGTGGGGGAGACAAGTGTATTGGTACATGAGTAGTTTTCCCAGTTAATGGAGGGGTAGTTGAAGTCGCCCAGTATGAGAGTGTTAGGTTGGACCCTAATATTCTCCAGGATGCTTAGGAACATGGAGTATGAGTCTTGGGACATGGTTGGGGACCTATAACAGGCTACGACCTGAATCGCTGTCTTACCCAGTGTTAGTTGCACCTGAAGTATCTTCTGATGCGTTATGTTGGGCTACCATCTGGAGGTGTGTGCATCCTTTATGAATATGGAAACACCACCACCTTTGGAGCTTCGGTCCGAGTTCTGGGGTCGAAAGGTGTGGAATGAGTTATAGCCTGGTAGTGCAGGGGTGCTTTCTGCTGCCTTGAACCAGGTCTCTGTCACAGCACAAATGTCAATGTTCTCCATTTTAAGGAGTGCTTAGAGCGAGTGCATTTTGACATTTAGACTTCTAGTGTTGCGCAGCATGACCCTCAGATTGTATTTGTTTGTAGTTGTTACAGTGGTAATTCGGTCTTTGTAACACTGCCTAAAAAAGGCACTATAAGGGGTGGCAAGAGCCTTGGCCAGTATCCGGAAGCCCAGGGGTGACAGATGCAGGCCATCTCTGGAAAAGCATCAAGGTCTGTCAATCATATCATTCCAGGCAGACAGATGCTGGATCCCCTTAGAATAACACCAGAAACTTAGCCAGTTGTTGAAATCAATAATTTTCTGCTTTTACTGTGGTATCATTCTGGGTGATGGTAGGGTGCTGCTCGGGGCTAGGGTCATACCCACCTTGGCTACATAATCCGAGAGCTCTTCCATGTCTCTTGTCATGTATTCCAGTCTCAGGTCATTCACACCCCCATGTACAATGACAGAGTCATATTTGTACCTGTTGTTGAGGGACCAAAGTGCATGCATTATGTGGCGGATCCTGGCACCTGACAGGCAGCTGTTACTTTCTTCTTATTCAACCTAGTGAGTGCGACATCAGTGTGCCTCACTATTGAGTCACCTATGACTAGTGTGTTGGGCATGCTGTTTTGCCTTAAGGGCTTTGGTTGAGTGGCACACTGTTTAGGAGAGTTGTGTGTCTCATGATTAGTGCTGTGTCATGGTGGTCGAGTGCATTTCTGCCTTGGAGGTCTATACTATTTGGGTAGATTTTTATTGAGAGCCTCCGCGAAGGTGGATGTGTGTTTTTTTTTTTTTTGTGAAGGCAATGCAGGTGTGTGTTCTGGATGGCTATGTGTTCCATGTGGTGTGGTGTAAGTGTTGACCTTCACCTCTTGACCAGCTATTCCAATTTTGGCTAGAGAGTGTGTGGCTTCCAATTTAGGTATATAAGTGCATCTCTTGCAAGTCTGAGTGTTGAGAGGTAAGAGGAGAGGGTTGTCTGTGTACCTGAGGCAGTTGCTACATTGCCTCAGGATGCCCAAGTTCACCGGGTTAATAGGAGAAAGCAAAGGGAACTGACCTTTAGACAATAATAAGTATTGAAGCTGTTTACTTGTAGAACATTTAGTGCTGGCAACAATTTTGTGTGCTACAATAATTGGTACATGAAGGCTGGTATGGTAAAGTGCTAGACTAATAAGCTAGTAAAAGTGCAGGAGAGGCGAGAACTAGCAGATCTAAGGGAAAAAATGAAGAGCAGACTTTGGCACCACTCAGAAGCTTACAAACAGTCCTGGATACAACAAATCTGTATCTGGACTATACTAGTTACAGAAAAGGTGGGAAACAAGCGCAAACTCGGGCTTTTAAACCAGAAAGTTGAAAGAGATGGAAAAACTGCCTAAACAGCCAATAAACTACAAATTCTGGGCCAGAAACCACTCCTCTTGTGGTAGGTAGGCTAACTAGTGCTTACCACTCCCACTGATAAGCTAAAAGGCTTCCCTTCAACACAGAAAGGCTTGGGGGGCTCAGAAGCTTACAAATCATCCTGGATACAGCAAATCTGTATCTAGACAAGACTATTCACAGGAAAGGCAGAAAAAGCGCAACCGTGGGGTTTTAGACCAGAAAGTTGAAAGAGATGGAAAAAAACTGCCCAAACGGCCAATAAACTACACTTTCTGGGACAGAAACCACTACTCTTGTGGTAGATAGACTACCTAGTGCTTACCACTCCCACTGACGAGCTAGAATGCTTCCCTCCGACACAGAAAAGCTTGGGGGGGCTCAGAAGCTTACAAACCATCCTGGATACAGCAAATCTGTATCTGGACTAGACTAGCTACAGGAAAGGTGGGAAACAAGCTTAAACACGGGCTTTTAGACCAGAAAGTTGAAAGAGATGGAAAAACTGCCCAAATGGCCAATAAACTACAATTTCTGGGCTAGAAACCACTCTTGTGGTAGATAGGCTACCTGGTGCTTACCACTCCCACTGATAAGCAAGAAGGCTTCCCTCCAACACAGAAAGGCTTGGGGGGCTCAGAAGCTTACAAACAGTCCTGGATACAGCAAATCCAAAAAGGTAAGTGCTGTTAATCAGAATTTATACATAGAATTTGTGTAGTAAATGTAAACCTATAGAATGATGGGTTTGGGAACATCATTTTGACACTTCAGCTGTAAAGAATCCTGGGTGAAACCTGATGACAGAATTTTTAGAATTCTTGCTGCAGCAAACTTATTCTTCCATACCTTCCCAAGTCAGAGATGTGGTACAAGGACTGGAGGAGGAGTTCTGTTACCACTGCCGAGACGCATTGCAGTGCAACGTTTGGGTAGCACTCCAGGAAGCTACCATATAAAAGGGGCATCTTAAATTTAACATCAAGTCCACCCAGATCTTTCCCAATTGCAGTAAACTGTCTTGATTGTGTTGCACTTTACAAAATCAAACCCTTTCCAGTTGTATGAGGGATGTTATTCTACATTGGGGCCATAGTAACAAAAGAGGGCAAAAGATGCATTTAAATAAATGGAAAGAGTACTTTGAAGGACTGACGAATGAAGAGAATGAGAGAGAGATGGTTGGATGATGGGGGAGATAGTTAATCAGGAAGTGCAGTGGATTAGCAAGGGGGGGGGGTAAGGACAGCTTTGAAGAGGATGAAGAATGGAAAGGCTGTTGGTCCAGATGATATACCTGTGGAAGAATGGAAGTGTTTAGGACAGAGATGGCAGTGGGATTTTTAACCAGATTGTTTTAATGGAATCTTGGAAAGTGAGAGGATGCCTGAGGATGTGGAGAACTGTATTGGCACTGATTTTTAAGAATAACCACATCTCCACAACAGTTAGGAAATCCTTCTATGTGGCACACCTCATCACTAAGGGCTTTTCATCCAGAAAAAAGGAGGTCATTGTCCCATTGTACTCATCCCTCATTAGACCCATTATAGAGTATAATGCCCCATTTGGTATGTACCTCACAAGACATCTGCAACAGCTGGAAAGGCCACAGAAATACCTCACTAAAAGAATCACAGGCCTAAAGCAGATGCCATATGCTGACCGTCTTAAAAACTCCAGCTATACTCTGTGGCATATCGTCTACTCAGAGGCGATCTCTGCTTAACATGCAAGGCCATGTCAAACCCTGAGCTGTTGGACATGCTCCACTTAAAGAAATCCCAATCCCTCAGAGCCACACGCTCCAGAGATCTAAACCTTGTCATCACAATGAACAAAACATGCTGGAGGGATAGTTTCCTGACCCAGAGACTTCACATACTCTGGAATAGACTGCCCATACATGTCAAGCAGAGTGCCTCATTGGCCCTCTTCAGAAGGAACCTTGATGATTGAATGGGAGATAGGAAATTCACCCCGGGGATCATGTCAGTCGCCCTGCTAGACAGGGGTCCAGAGAAGTAAATATTGTGGGAAGAAGTATCCAGGGAATTGTTATGGCTAGGCTTGTATAGGCCCTAGTGCCGATAGCCTAGTACCAGCCTATGAACCTATAAGGGTGATGTGCAGAGCTGTAGTAACTACTGAGGGATAAAATAGATCAGTCACAGCATAAAGTTATGGGAAAGAGTAGTGGAAGCTAGGTTAAGAAGGGAGGTGATGATTAGTGAGCAGCAGGACGGTTTCCTGCCAGGAAAGAGCACTACAGATGTGATGTTTGCTCTGAGGGTGTTGATGGAGAAGTATAGAGACAGTCAGAAGGAGTTGCAATTTGTCTTTGTGGACTTGGAGAAAGCATATGACAGGTTGCCTAGAGGGGAGTTATGGTATTGTATGACGAAGTCTGGAGTGGCAGAGAAGTATCTAAGAGTGGTGACAGGATATGTACGAGGGTAGTGTGACATTGGTGAGGTCTGCAGTAAGAGTGACAGATGCGTTCAAGGTGGTGGTGACAGGTTGTCTAGAGGGGAGTTGTGGTATTGTATGAGGAAGTCTGGAGTGGCAGAGAAGTATCTAAGAGTGGTGACAGGATATGTACGAGGGGAGTGTGACAATGGTGAGGTCTGCAGTAAGAGTGACAGATGCGTTCAAGGTGGTGGTGGGATTACATCAAGGATCAGCTCTGAGCTCTTTCTTATTTGCAGTGGTGATGGACAGGTTGACAGATGAGATCAGACAGGAGTCCCCATGGCTTGTGATGTTTGCGGATGACATTGTGGTTTGTAGTGAGAGTAGGTTACAGGTAGAGGAGACCCTTGAGAGGTGGAGATACGCTCTAGATAGGACAGGAATGAAGGTCAGCAGGACTAAGACAGAATATGTGTGTGAATGAGAGGGAGGACAGAGGAATGGTAAGGATTCAGGGAGTAGAGTTGGTGAAGGTGGATGAGTTTAAATACTTAGGATCAACATTTCAAAGTAATGGTGAGAGTGAAAGAGAGGAGAAGAGAGAACAGGCAGGGTGGAGTGGGGTGGAAAAAGTGTCAGGAGTATTTTGTGACATACAGGTACCAAAAAGAGTGAAGTGGGAGGTCTGCAAGATGGTAGTGAGACCAGCTATGTTATATGGGTTGGAGACGGTGGCACTGATGAAAAGACAGGCGTCAAAGCTGGAGGTCGCAGAGTTAAAGATGTTAAGATTTGTACTGGGTGGGACATGGTTGGACAGGATTAGAAGTGAGTATATTAGAGGGTTAGCTCAGGTTGGACGGTTTGGAGACAAAGACAGAGAGGTGAGATTGCATTGGTTTGGACATATGCTGAGGAGGGATGCTGGGTATATTGGGAGAAAGATGCTAAGGATGGAGCTGCCAGGTAAGAGGAAAAGAGGAAGGCCTAAGATAAGGTTTATGGATGTGAGGCGAGAGAACATGCAAGTGGTTGATGTCACAGAACAAGATGCAGAGGACAAGAAGAAATGGAAACAGATGATCCGCTGTGGCGACCCCTAATGGGAGCAGCTGAAAGAAAAAGAAGAATTACATTTTTTTACAGAGGTAGTATTTAATCCTACTTGAGTCCACCACCTTATTTCATGTTAGATTGGTTTCTTCTTGACACACTAACCACCTCAATTTATCCTTTGTTTTTCTGTCATATGTTGACAGCAACACCACAGGGGGAGAAGGAGGAGCTGTTGCAGCACAACAGTAGTACCTCTAAAAATTGGGATTATGTGATGATATAATGACACAAACTGACCTCAGTGCGTGCTGTGGAGTATCTGCTTATTATGCTACTACTAATTCAAGTTAAATATTTTTATAAGATAATCAAGAAAATTTGCTAAAAAAACACTCCATTTTCACAAGAAGTAAGAGGAAAAAAGCAGAAGTAAAGGACAAAAATAACTACATGGGTTACTTTCCATATTCTTAATTCTCAGTCTCTGCAGATAAGGCTTTGCGTTATTAGTAGCTTGCATAAAAAATAAAATAAAAATTGCTTAAAAAAAACAAAAGCTGTTTATTTGAAAGCCCAGCAGTCCAGTTTATTTTAAAATCCTCCATGCTATTTCATATTGTCAGTAGCCTTCGTAGTAGTAGTAGAATGGTTAATAATCTTACACTGACCATTGTGAATTAGTGTATCTCTTTACCAAAGGTATTGCCAACTAGTTTGCTGTTCTTTTTTGAAAACCAGCAAATCTGTCAAGTCATAGAAATCACCCTATTGAGTTATTTTCATAGTTTCACTCACTCTTAGCTTCCTAGCATATCAAGTTGAGTTAAATGCCTTTAAAAATGCTTAACCATACAGCAGTTATTGCTGCTAGCCTTTCCTCTAAATTTCTTAAAGTATGCAGCATGTTTATATCCATTGTTCTCCATCCAGTCAAACATAGCAATGACCACTGAAAACTTTACAGCTGTATGGAAATCTACGGCTGTTTTTCACCCTCCTCCCCCAAAAAAATGGGTAGGCTTCAGGAAATCATTTGATATTAGCAAGCCTCTCTCCTCACAGTAGTTGTAGAGCTCCTGGGTAGAGCTGTAGCTGTCCACCTATCAAATTGCTGTAGTAATTGTGATCTTTGTAAGAACCAGCATGCTTTCCAACACCCTGACTACAGCCCTCACATAGATTATTATCATTGGGTCACCAATCATAACCCATTTGTTATGTGTTCAAGACATGGATGACAAGCAATTCACCTTGACAGCGAAACTTGAAAGTTGAATCTTGATATCCATGTCGATAACAGAAAATTGAAGGTTATGATCGGTGAGCCAGTCATGAATCTTTGTAGTGCATGGATCTTTACCTACTCTCCCTGTACTACTAGTTAGCACTTTTTTTTTTTTTTTTTTACTCAGTGTTTTGTTGCCTTTCAAAGCCATAAAACACATGGCCACTTAACAAGTACTGTGAGAAAGGCAGTGTAACACAGTCCCTTACATTTATACCCACTTTATCATGCCTGTAAACTGTCCAAATTTTTGCCTCATTTGTTTGTTGTGTTCCTCATAATGTCCATGGTTTTCAGACAAAATTGAAGTCACTGAATAGTGACATACAACTGAGTTTTAGAGTACGTATCCTTCAGAGAAAATGTAGGTGAACACACACATCCTGTTATTCCAGCTGCTTTCTAAGTTTGTGAGGGGAAAGGACACCTTTATCAGTATGAACAGCAGGCAGAAACAAATCTTTTATTCATTCGCAGGTCCATACTGACAGATTTTACAGTGTAGCACTATCACCAGCTTTATTAACTTAAGCACTCCCCATCACCCAGGTCCTTACATTTGTTAACGTCAGTCTCGCTCCACTGTAGCACTTAACTGATTTTTCTTTTTCTGAATATTGGAACATAATCGTTGCACACCATGCATTACAATCATATTTTTTCAAACCTAGGTAAGGGAAAGCTTACAAGTGTAGTGCTCATTGACTGACCCGGAGCCTTTGACTCTTTTCAAGACAATAAATGTCTCTTGCATTTTGCATTTATAACTTGAACATTTTAGCAGTTAGTTGGATACAAAGTAAAGTACCCAGGCTTTCTAGGTGAAGATTAGCTAAAAACCCTTACACTCAGACGTTATCTCAATGGGCTGTTCTCAGTGATCCATCTAGGGTCCCTTGTTATTTATTACTACCTTCACCAGTATATTTGAAGTCACCTTTCCTGGAATACTATTGCTACTATATAGAGATAACATGATAAATTGTTCTACAGACAGATCACATGATAAAACTATATAATCCCTTGCCAAACATTTGAGTAAGATACATTGGTGATTTTGGTAACTGGCATCTTACCATGAACTGCAAGACCACAGATGTTTTGCTTTCTGAGGTTCCTGGAAGACTTAGCTTTGTAGAAATTAAGTGGTTGTGGAGTTACCTAAGGTAGATACCTTGAATTTGTAAAACAGTTACAATACGTAGGCATGTGGCTTGAACCCAGATTTTTATTCTTCATATTCATTGACAATTTAGTTTGTTTGTGTCTTTCGACTTTTCCCGGTTAGGGGTCGCCACAGTGGAACTCCGGTCCGCTAATGATTGGCAGTTGATTTTTATGCACCGGCTTGCCAGGCCTGATGCACAACCTTCAACGATATTCATTAACAATTTAGTAAATTAAGTAAATGGACTGCTGAATACACTACTCAATATTGCTTCTCTGTTATCAGTTGAAGGCAAAACAGGCCTGGGAAAAGTGGTTCTATTACCCAGTTTGGAGTTGGACCCCCTTTGATTAGAGCTGGTTTATCTACCAACAGCTAAAAGCTATATGCTGTACTAACCAAGATTTTGTTGATTCATAATTAATGCTCCAAGACTGAAACACTTTTGTGTCACATGCTCCTTACTAACTAGAGGGCTACAATAACTTCTTGTTATGTTTAAAAGACACTCCACTGAAACATTGCCTCCTTCTGAGTCATTTACTAAAATTAAGTGAGCTGTTGTACCTTGCAGAGCTGTACAAATTATTAATTTTACCATGGTCCAACCTCCTCATTTTAATGTTTCACAGAAAGCTTTTCAATTCCAATTGTTTCTCAGAAGTGTTGACATATTGCATATGTTAAGTTAAAATCTTAAGGCTTTCTGCACAACAGAAAACTACATATATCTGTTAGATTTTCATGTTGTCGTCATGGTATCCCATTTGTTACTGTATGCAAAGTGTTTAACACCTCTTTGCTGTAATGTTGATTTGTCTGGTCTTGTAAAAGTATTGCTGAGCTCTGATTTGATATGTTGCATTAAAGGATACCTGTATGGAATGTTCTGCTTGATGCTGAATGTTTATTTTGTTATTCACAGACTGTAACAAGTATTGCATTTAAAAAGGTCTTGCTTACAATAGCTACAGTAAGCATAAATCGGAAGCAAGGAAGTTACAGTTTTATATAGGGTAGTTTAACATTTTTATGGGGAGGGAGGTGTGAGAAACATTATCTGTGAGTGTCAGGAGACCTCAAGCTTTGGAATTTCTTGCATTTCTATTTCCAGGGAACAAGATGTAATCTATATTTGGAGTGATAACTTGTAATTGTGTTGGCATGTTGGAGTGGCCTGTGAGAGAGGGTCAAATAAGTGTAAAAGTATGGTTTATAAGCTTTGTTTTACACTAGATATGTTTCTTGTTTAGATTTGTGGAGAAATACCAAGAACTTGAAAAACTGGGTGACACAGATGAAGACAGGTTGTTTGAAGAAACAGGAAAGGCTCTCCTTGCTGAAGGAATCATTCTGAGAAAAAAAGGGATTAGTGGAGTAAGTACAAAAATATGCTTTTTGCTAATTACGTAAGCACAATATGTTTTGAGATATTGCTAGTTTTGTGTATTAGCAATATTGTTTTTTTCTGGTAAAGAATGTTATTTTGTATGGTTTTGTATCTTGGCATTAATTGCTTATACACAAGGATGCACAGATGCATTGTTGGCTATTTACCAAAAGCAGGGCTGAGGGTCTCGTCTACCCAAACTGCTTTTGCACCATCCATTGATGTATGGCAGCAAGTTGTACTTAAAGCTGCGGTATGCACATGGGAGGCATACCAGTTGTCACTACACTGTGCCATCTGTTTTTTTGATGCATTAAGTGCCATCACCATGTGAAGACAACTTGATTACTTAACTGTTGCTAGCAGGATGCACAATGAGTCCCTGGTAAAGCCTGGGGAAGGGTGGGGTATGTGTGTGAAATGCAGCCAGACTCCAGACAGGGACATCATTATGGCCTTAGTTTTGTAGGTCTGACAAGAAGTCGTCCTGTATTGAGTTGGCCTGCAACTTATCGGCCTTTCCTAGTGGTGGTAAGAAGGGAGCTCCATAAAGGTTGGGCAGTGGTACCGTATAAGCAGATGTTATTCATGAATCTTGAGAGAGATCAAATGCTTATATTATTTTTTAGCAAATTAATTTTCAAAATGCTTAAATCAGTTTGGTGAAACCTCAGCAACTTTGGGCCATTAATTCTGTATAAAGGTTGGTAAAAGTTGAGAATGAACAACAGAGACACTCTGCGGATAGAAATCATACCACTGTAAATTAGCAACTCTATAGTCTTGTCAGTAAACTACTGGACTGCACTTGTCATAATACTTTAAACTACATTTGTCTGACATATCGTTTGACAGCTATAAAGCTCTCAAATGCTGCATTTCAAACAGCTGTTTTGAAAGCTGTCAAAATAGTAACAATTCAAAGTTAAAAAAAGAAATTGATTGACTGGCAGTTTGAGTCTCCATGCAGTTAGCACTACGTAAATAAAACCCTTGTTTTTCTGATGTGAATTACTTTTTATTGCTTAAAAGTACAGCACAAAGTGTCACAATTCCAATCGGACCTATTTATTACTCCACTGAGAGAAATATATTGTGGGTATTTCGCAACACCGCTTATTACCATAAAGTATTGCTGTGTTAAAATCTGGGCTCCATTTGATAAAATGCAAAACCACTCCACAGTGGCTGAGTAGTACATTGTCAAATGTATTCTGGAATTATTTTACAACACACACACACATGCACGTACGCACTCCCCCAACCCGCTATGCACATTTGTAGTCAGATATGTGTATTAATTGAGTAATATCTTGCCATCTCCAAACATACAAAAGTGAAGTATTCTGCTGTGAATAAAAAGGAAACAGAAGAATGAAGGGGGGGGGGGAGATAAAGAAGTCTGTTAAAATTACAAAGCATACAATAAAATACTGAACAAAAGGCAAACACAGAGACAGTGTACTACCGCAGTAAAGCCAACCAGGAAGTAAGGGACTGCCTAATGGGTAGGGTGACTCTCCACTAGTAGTGCTGGACATCAGGACACCCCTGACTACTTTTTATTTCCCTGTAATGCCACCTTTTCTGGCATTCTTGCTTACTTATGGCTTACATTTACAACTCATTACTTCCTCATGCTCTGGTGTGGATGTAAGTAGTCTGCAGTAGTGTTGGTTTACGCACTCCACTATTACCTTTTAGTAAATCCCTGCATGTCATTGCTGGAATTTCCTTGTGTTTTGACTGAGAGTGCTTCTCAAAGAATCTGGAAATATAGAGCTGAAAAGTATATTTTTTGACACTTTAACTGTTCAGAGTTCTGCACTGTCTTTATTTTTGCTTGACTGAATTGTTCATATATTTGCTGGCAGAATTTTATCTGTGTGCTGAAACATTTTTTCTCCCACCCTCTCACACTGTTGCTGTTGTGTTCTTAAAATTGTTAAAACTGGTCTAACAGCTTTTGTGTTATCTGGTTGTCTGAAGGCTTGGCCTATGTCTTGCTGGTATAAAATATTACCTTTTTTTGTAAATCCCTGCATATTATTGCTAGAATCTCTTTGTGTTCTGACTGAAAGTGCTTTTCTGAGAGTCTGGAAATATAGAGCTGATAAGTATATTTTTGACACTTTAACTGTTCAGAGTACTGCACTGTCTTTATTTTTGCTTGACTTAGTTATTTGCTTATTTGCTGGAAGAATTTTATCTGATCTGTGCTGAAACTTCTTTTCTCCCACACTGTTGCTGTTGTATTCTTTAAGTTGTGGCTTTTGCAGTTGTCCACCCCTACTGTAAAATTGATCTGGGACACTCCTCCCAGTCCTATCTCTTTAGCTCATTTTATCTAATGCCATAACCCACATATTAAGAGTTGCGGGAGCTAGGTCTGACTCTAAACCGGTTACAAGTGGCGTTCCGCAGAGCTCAGTCCTAAGACCCCTCCTGTTCGGCATATATTTCTCAGAAGTACAGGCAAGCACAGGAGGACTATGGCTGACCAAGTTCGCAGATGACTGCAAACTAGGGGCTATAATTGACTCTCTGGCTGACACAAACTTCCTCCAAAAGGGTCTCACTGAGACAGATACCTAGTGTCAAAACCATGGCCTCAAGCTAAATGCCAAAAAGAGCATAGTCATCCCCCTTTGGGAAAAACAAAGTACCCACAAATTACCCCATAGGTGGTAGCCCCCTAAATACGGAAGATGAAATAAGGGATCTGGGGACCCAAGTAGATAGTAATCTCTCCTTTGATAATCACATTGCCAAAGTGGTTAGAAAATCCTTCTATGTGGCCCACCTTATCACAAAAGGGTTTGCATCCAGATCAAAAGAGGTCATTGTGCCCCTCTATGCATCACTCATCAGACCCATCATAGAGTGTAATGCCCCATTTGGGATGTACCTTACAAGACACCTACAACAGCTGGAAAGACCACAGAAGTGCCTCACCAAGAGGAAAAATTGGCCTCAAAGAGATGCCATATGCAGCTCGACTGAAGAAACTCCAGCTGTACTCTGTTGCATATCGCCTACTCAGAGGTCATCTCTGCCTGACATACAAGGCCATGTCCAACCCAGAATTGGTGGACATGCTCTACCTAAAGGAAAATCATATCCTCTCGAGCCATACGCTCTAGGGATCTAAACCTCACCACAACAATAAATAGGACGTGCTGGAGGGGTAGATTCCTGTCCCAGAGACTTCCCATGCTTTGGAACAAGATTCCAATCCACATTAGGCAGAGCTCCTCACTAACACACTTCAAGAGAAACCTTGATGTGTGGATGGGAAACAGGAAGTTTACCTCAGGGATTACTTCAATGGCTTTGCTGGACAGAGACAGAGGGAACTAATCTAAAGGGGCGATGAAAGCCAGCACATTCCAGCTAGGCTTATAAATGCCTTTGGGCAGATAGCCTAGTACCTACTTATGAACCTATATGGGATGGCCAAACCCCTTAGTCCCTTAACCTTGAATTATCTTCTGTTCCTTCTCCCTACCTCCTTTTTTTAATAAAGTAAAGACACTTTATTCAGCTGGTTATATGTTTCTAATTTGTGTTTCTTCCTACTACTCTGTTACTTCATCTTGCTTTGCTTTTTCCTGCTACTTGCTGCCTGTTCTTTAAAGTGTTCAACGGCATCTTTTCTGTTGCATTTATTACTGCTTGTTTATAGCCTTTCTAAATTAAGTGTTATTCTAAATTCTTAGTTTTGGTTTAAGCACTTTGGCTTTAGGCCCATCCCTTAGCTCTCCCTGGCCTTTCTCCATTAGATTCTGACAAATAAGGATGGACAATTTCCTACCATTTCTCCTGCCTGTCTGGTTGATATGGGTATCCTGTGACAGTGTAGCAACTGCTTCATGTACACGGACAACCACCTACTACTACCACCTAGGAACATAATTTGTGAGAGATGCAATTAGATTATGAGCCTAGAGTCCAAGCTGTCTCCCTCAAGCCAGTATATCTGGCACCGAAAATGTTGTCAACACAATCACTGCACCTCAGACACCACCCACAGCTACACAACATACACCTACATATGTGGAGGTCCTCCACATAAACATACCCAAACAAAGGAGACCTCCGAGGCAAAAATGCACACGATCTCCACAGCCTTCTACACCACATACCATGCATAGTCCACACATCTGTGCCTCACAGCCACTAAGGCTTCTCTATAAACCCAACATATCAGTTATAGAAGACTCCAGTGTGAGACACACGGATATGCCTCTCACCAGGCTGGATAAGGGGAAAGTCATGGTTAGTTGTCTGTCAGGTGCCAGAATCCGCCATATCACATACGTATTCAAGTCTCTCAACAACATATACTGTTATGACTCTGTCATAGCCCATGTTGGCGTGAATGGCTTGAGACACACCTGTATGGACTATATGAAGAGAGACATGATTGAGCTCACTGATTATGTGTCCCAGGCAGGTATATCCCTAGTCTTAAGCAGCATCCTACCATCACCCAGAATGATGCCTCAGTACACGCAGAAAATGAATGACTTTATCAATTAGCTTAGTTTCTGGTGTCATTCCAGGGGGATCCAGTACCAGACAGCCTGAGAGATATGATCGGTAGACCACGATGCTTTGCCAGAGATGGCCTGCATCTGTCTCACCTGGGCTTCTGGCAAAGGCCTTTTAGGAAAAGTGATGAGGTTAAAACTGCCAACATGCCAACATAAACATTTCAACAAAACACAAATTAAAGGTCATGCTACTAAATGCTAGGAGCCTAAATGTGAAACTACACTCATTGCAAGCATTCCTAACCCTGGAAAATGCTGACATCTGTGCAGTCACAGAAACCTGGTTCATAGCTGCGGAGAGCACCCAGCCTTACCTGGTTACTCATCCTATCATGCATTCAGACCCCAAACTATGGACAGTAAAGCCAAAGGAGGTGGAGTTTCAGTATACATTAAAGACATACACACCTCCAGGCTGCTCAAACAGTATAACGCACAGGAGACACTCCAGGTGCAGTTAACCACTGACAAGACCACAATTCAAATCATAGCTAGCTACCAGCCCCCAAATCTGATTCAAGATGCCCATTCTACCTATTTGGACCTGTTCAAATCTATCAAGATTCAACCCTTGACCCTGATCCTGGGTGACTTTAACTTCTCAGACCTAGACTGGAAGAACTACTTATGCCAAACACAAATTCTCAGAGATTCCTTGATTTTTGTCAATGCAAATGCCTTGGAACAGCTAGTCGATATCCCTACAAGAGGTGATAATATCTTGGACTTGGTATTAACCAACATGAGTAACCACTGCGGTATCCCTATAGTATCCTCCCTGGTAAGATCCGACTACAAAGCAGTCACTTTCAAAGTCACCATCTCCCCAACCCCCCCCCCCCCCCAGCTAGGATCAGACACAAAAACTTCTCCAAAGCTAATTACAACCTCCTAAGGGATGGTATAAACAGCTTCTCAGCCCCTTCTCCCTCTGTAAGAACTGGCACCAATATCCAAAACTCACCAAAGCACTATACGAGCATTTATGGAATCAGGAGTACCCGACAGGACTAAATCCTTCTCCGCAAGAAAGAGTAAACCTGTCTAGTGGACATCTGCAATAAATAAACTCTATAACAAAAGGAAAAATTGCTGTCCAAGACCAAGAAGGAGCAGGTGCCCAATTGGAAGCAATGTCTCCTTAGCCTGAACAAGCAAATAAGAGCACTAATGAAATCCTCCAAAGCAAATTTCGAGTCCAAATTGGCTACATCTACTAGAGACATTCATAAGGCCTTCTTCACATATGTCTGCATCCTCAAAAGAAGCATCCAGATCTATTTAGAACTGGTGGTCAAGGTCACCACATATACAAATGCCGTAGATATAGCAAATGTGCTGGCTGATAGATTTGGCGAAAACTTTACCCCTCTGTCCCCCCATCAGTAAATCAGGACATCCCCAGTACCTGCCCCTTCCCCTTATAGCTAGGGAACAGGTCATCACTGCTCTCTCAAAGGCAAAAGCTACAGCCTCCATGGGACGCGATAACATCCAAGGCTGCATCCTATGTGAACTTAGGAACGTGCAGCAGCATTAGGCACCCTATTCAACCAAAGCCAGAGTATGTTGGCTTTGTCCCAACTGAGTGGAGGGCAGCCACTGTTATCCCTTTACACAAAGGTGGAGCATCCACCGGTCTGGGAAATTATAGACCCATCAGCCTAACTAGTCTGATCTGCAAGACCATGGAATGGATTATTATGGATCTTATTAACATGGACATTGGCAACCTCTAAACACTTGATCCCACACAGTTTGGCTTAATCATGGGGAGGTCATGTCTGCTAAATCTGGTCGACTTCTTTGAGACAGTCACCAAAGCCATGGATGAGGGGAAGACGGTGCATGCCGCCTACCTTGACCTGGCCAAAGCCTTTGACACTATTCCCCACTCAGGCATAATACATAAACCCTCTCAACTAGGCATCAATCCATATATTACCAGATGGGTAACAAACTGGCTCACTGGTAGAAACTACATAGTCAAAATAGGGGAAGCCACCTCAAACAGTAAACCCATGACAAGTGGCATACCCAAGGGTTTGGTCTTGGGGCCTCTGTTATTTGGGATATACTTTTCTGAGTTGCAGGCCAAAACAAGTGGGCTATGGCTGACCACGTTTGCAGATGACTGCAAGATGGGTGCTGTCATCAGTTCCCCTAGTGATGTGGACATCACTCAGACAAATGACTAGTGCCAGAAACATGGTCTCAAGCTGAATACCAAAAAAATGCATCAACATCCCCTTTGGGGAGAGTGACGTCCCCACAAATTATCACATTAATAATGTCCTAAGCACGCAATCAGTTGTGAGGGATTTGGACACCCAGGTTGATGGCAACCTGTCTTTTGACTTTTGGAACAGACTCCTGCTTCTTGTCAAGCAGAGCAAGTCATTGGCCCTCTTCAAATGCAATCTGGACAGTTGGATGGGTAACTGTAAGTTCACCCCCAGGGTTCCACCTGTGTCCTTCTTGGACAGGGGCGATAGGTGCTGATTGTTGAAGTAAGGGTAAAACTTTGCTAAGCTTGAAAGGGTCTTAGGATCATTAGCCTAGTAACCTGCTATGATTTTATGTTGTGAATTGTGTTCTACATTTCATGCAATTTTTGTGCATCATGAGCACATTGGTGTGCAGCAACATCTTTGTTTTATCACTGATTGGCCTGTATCCGGGCAGCACTTTGGTTTATTAAAAAGCTGGCTTTTTGGAGTAATGGCTTTACACATTGTGCACCTTCTCTGCAAATCCTGTCTAGGTTGTGTTGGAAATTAAATGCTGTATTACTAGTTTGCTAGCAGCCTTACATAGTCGGTCATATGCTGTACTGATGTACGAATGGTAAGTCAGTGAATAAAGCTGCATAATGATCTTTTCCAAAACTGTGGGTAGCATGGCATGTTTATATATCCGTTTTAAAGGCTTCCTTTATGAAATTAGTTGATTTTTCTTCATGTGTGGACTACTTTTTGTGTTCCACTGATTTTTCACAACACTTTAAAGCAGGCAAGCATAACTAAGGTAATAAGACTTGCATGTATTGCCCCTACTGTGTGATGTTGCCTAGAAACAAAACTATGGAATGCAGAGATCAGTGCAGTGCAACCTTGTATCCCATGGCATCCTTCCAAAAAACTTTGTGGAGATCTGAAAGCCCTTTTATGTTTAATAAAGAAAGTAATTCCTTCCTTTGATCCGACAAGGCCTTGTTATTGTGTTTAATTTAGTATCATTATTTTAATATTTTCTGCATAAAGCCGTTAGAAGTGCAGAAAACCATTATTTTTGCATTACCCTCCCCCAGAATTGTAGTAAGATACAGTATATTAATAGATCCATATACTAAAGTAAGTATATCAGTTTAAGAGCTTAGACTCCACATTCTTCTCTTGCACAGTTACTAACATCAGAAATTACTTGGTGTCAGTTTGAAAATCAGATCAAGACAGCTAACTCATTTATTAGAAATTCCTTTTGTTTTTAGAAAGTGATTAAGTTTAGAGGACGGGGAATTGTATGAAGCTTTTTTAAAACTGTATTATGTTGTCTTCCAGCAAGCTCAGCAGCATAGCTCACAGGCCACTGAGGGTATAGACCCCATACTGCAAATGAAACTTAAAGACATGTTGAAAGAAATGCAGGAGGAACAACATCCTGTTGTCAATCCATCTGAATCGAGCGAGTACCATCAGAAAACCCCAGCAGCTGAGTAAAGGAAACTTGCTCCTTCCTCTAAGGACATGTCAAATTCTGCAGCTTGGAAAAGTTACTAACATTTGTTTTTGTTCTTGCCAGGAAAAGTTATTGCCATAAATGATTGTTTCCTAAAATATTTGTATGGGTATTTATTTTGTTATCCTTTTTTTAGTAATTCCATTTTTGTTTTAGGGTTCTCTGTTAATAAATGCCTGTAGTTTAACTAGGTCTATACTGTCTTCCTGTGATGACACTCTAGGTGAGGTCCCCAAGGGAGAAGGATAAAGTTTAACTTTGGGCGAGACTAAGCAGAAGCTTATGAGTGTTCAAAGAAAGATTCTTCTCATAATTGAAATGTTTTAATTTACAAAACTGAAGCTGTTCTTGGAACTTAATGTATTTATGAAGTGGGCTGTGCAGGTCTTATCACTTTTTCAGCAATCTTCAGTGTCCTTATGGATAATGCCTGAATTGCCTTGATGCAGTCCTATCTTCCCTGCTGTAGTGCTCCTCTGCCTGGTTAAAGGACTTGTATCTCATGTCAGTGGCTTTAAAACAGTGAAATGGTGTTGTCCACTCTTCAGTTTCTGTGTGGAGTAGATTTAAGAGGAAACCTAAAGATAATGATGCATATAGAGTAACTGAGGTACTTGGACTGATGAGGTATTTTGTTTCCTCTTAACTTTGGAAACATTTGTCTTGGTATGTGTGCTGCTGATCCTCTAGAAGCAGGTATACTAATATAGATTGGCTGACTTGGTAGAATGTTTTGTTTCACTAATGACACTCATAATTGATACTTTTGGGAGTTTTTGTATACAGTAAAATGACACTGTGGTACAATATACATACTTAGGTCTTTGCACAGTTTAAATTCTTTGTTCTGAGACTGCAGGACTGAAAAAGTATGCATTCTTATTTTATGCTGAGAATCTTTTTTCTTTTCTATTAGTAATGATCATTGCACTCTTGAAGTTTCTTTTTATCTGTCACGCCAGACCAACATTTCAGTTGGTAGTGTTGGTGAATTTTGAAATGTGCATTAAGTAACATGACATTGCTTTGAGACAGAAGGTGTTCCCTGCCTTCTTGTACAGTGCCTTACTAAACTGTGTCTTTTACTAAGTGGTCAGCAGAAGCTTTCTGCTATTCCATTTGGTCTTTTCTTTGTATTCCTTTGTATTCTCCAGAATGAGAAAGTAAGCAGCCAACATTTTCATGTCTTGTGTCCCTGAGGATCGTTCCTGGTGGATCCATTCCATCTGGCCAGTGAAGCTTAGTATATACCATCACTGCTGGATGTTCTTTGTTGTAAAGGCTGCGGTGTAAGCCCACCCACGCCCTACACGTGCAATGTTTTTGTTACATTTTTATCACGTAGTTTGCTGGTTTGCATTATCTTTGTTTCCCTTGAATCACTCAGGAGTTGTGAAAAGTGCGATTAAGTAATTCATGAAACCAACAACTTATGCAAGACATTTGCAGGTAGCTGGGTTTACAAAGGGGGGGGATTGCACTACCCATTAGTCTGGCATAGTATTAGAGTCAGTACTGGAATAAGTGGCAGGCATTGGCAACTGTTCTGTAACTGTAGAAGACATCCTCTCTGCTGTCATAGTCCCCCTACCTGTTTCAGGTCATGCTTTGTAAATAATACCTAGGCATGGTGGACAGTGAATACTCCACATTTTGGTGGAGTATGACTGCTCCCTGAACTCTGCTTCCTACCACCTTCCTGAATTAAGCATCATGCATTAACAGAGGGTAAATTTGCTTAACCCTGACACTAATGATTCCTTTTCTAGTGGAAGAGAATATGATATATGAAACTGATTTGCTTTTAAGCAGCTCTATACTGATCAAGCTCTTTCCTGTTCATCAGATGGATTCAAATGCACAGCTCGTAGTTATGTGACAGATAAGCTTTCTGCAGTCTTTTAACTAATGTAGCCGATTCCATGGTCGCACAACCATGGTATAAGTTAAAAACTTTGTGTATAAGCAGGCTTGATTGGTTGATATTTATTTAATTGAAAACGAAGCCAAAGCCATGGAAAATGAGAGACAGTTCCTTGTAGTGTAATCAACAAAGATACTGTCTCTGATTTGCAAATTGGTACTTTTGTTCCTGCACTTGATGTAAGGCATCCTTGAATTCCATCCAGAATTTAGTTGGACTAATTATCAAAGAATAATGGTATGTATGTATATGCTTGTGTGAGTACATTTTTTTCACAACTGATTGTTAAAAAAATACTTGATTGTAGATGAAGAACCTCAGGAAGCTAAGATAAAGCAGCCAAAATAGGTTATGTAAAACTACCCTTTTGAAACATAAGATGTGAAAGCAAAACATAACAGAGTTTTGACATCACAGTTAATCATGCAGTAAATTGATTTGTTTTTCTCACTTGATTCTTGCATTGTTTTTTTTTTTTTGTTTTTTTTACTATTGAGACTGTTGCATTTTTTCTACTGACACTGTAACTTAGTATATTTTAAATCTGTGAGGATAACGTCACTTGTTCGAATAAGTGCTGCTTTATTATTCAGATAATAACTGGGAAAGCAGGACAGCAACCCGTTTCAGGGACTGGTCCAATCCATAAGAAAGATACAGTCTTGTTTAGAAACAAGGATGGAAGTGAGGTGCTGGCAGATGGTGAATAATCAGAGTGACCATCACTGTATGTGGATATACCTCAAGAGTTCCATCTTAGGGTTGGTCCAGTTTGAGTTTTTTCTGTATTCCTAACAACAAAATGCAATTGGGATGATTTTTATATCATCAAAGGATTATGTGAAGTAAATAATTGTGTTTATAAAATGAATATATAGACAAAGCAACAAGGCCTACATTTCAGTGTACACAAATGTAAGTTAATGATTTTTGAATGTACTTGGTAGACTCTGTACTGCATTAAACAAGAACATATAGCTTTGGTTATGCAAATGAGAGACCTAAGAGTAATTTGCATCAAGCTGGCATTTTAACAAAGACTCTTCAGCTGTTAAAACCAAGATGGGCAAGTCTATTATTGAGAATTGTGAGCACCAGGGAACCTGCAATCATGTGAAATTTAATCTCAATCTGTTACTTGGCTAGAAGTGGAATATAATTCACATTTTTTCTTGTATAGAATGAGCAATAAAAAACAACTTGGTGCACAGAAATTTTACCAAATGGATGACATTACTTACAAGGCTTCCCTATTTAAATTGTTTACAGGAGCAAGGACTGTTCAGTATAAATTACAAACAGAGATAAAACATAATTGGCATGCAAAACCTGTAGAGATGAAACTTTGACAGTATTATTTATTTATTTATTTTACTTTTGTTAACTGGGGGTGTCTGACTGAGCCGAAAAGGTCTTTTTTCAGCAGAGGCCCGGGGAGAAAAGCTCCACAAAGAAAAATTACAGACACATTTAGTTATTTAGACATGATCAGTATACACACAAATTACAGGAGACATGTTTTTACAGTGGTATGCGGCACATAAACAGTTACAGTAGAGAGAACAAACAAAAAAATATTAATTTTAAAAATAAAGGTAAGTAATAGATTTGTGGTGTACAGCTGAAATTTGGAACATAGGTAGAATACATACATAGTACACAGGTACAGTACATACATTGTAGATTAGCCAGTGTTTGTGAGTAAGATTGAAAACTATTATCAAGTGCTCTAGATTTTGTATGCATCTGTTATCCGCTTTCACTGGGATGATTTTTATATCATGAAAGGATTATGTGAAGTAAATAATTGTGTTTATAAAATGAATATATAGACAAAGCAACAAGGCCTACATTTCAGTGTACACAAATGTAAGTTATTACTTGGGTTACAGCTCTACATGAGAAACTAAAAACTCAGAGACATTGCTGTAGAAGGTTTATATTTAAACTATGAATCAAGAAAAAGGGGGCATTTTTTTAAACTTGCATATCACCGAAGCTGTCGATCAAACTTTAAACTGAAGTTGGGGCATTTGGGAGTATAACCCAGTTTAAGACAAGGATAGGTGACTGGATGGATATTGAGACATTTCAATTTAATATTAAGGGGACAGGAGCTAACTTCATGCTACTCAAGTCAGAAGTTACAAACTTCATGACACCCATGCAGACGGGAACTGAAAATTTGACTGGTGAGTCCTACACTAAGGCACTGTACAAGCACATCCACTCATGCATGAATCGTGCCATCCCAAATAGAACCAAGATGCTCTCCCCCAAAAAAAAAGAAAAAAAAAAAAGAAAGCCAATCTGGTGGTCCCCTGCCATAAACAAACTTTACAACAAAAGGAAGAAACTGTTACAGAAAAGAGGAAAATCCCAGGATGCAAAAAAACTCCCTTACCAGCCTCAGTAAGAAGCTGAGATCCCTCATAAAATCCTCCAAAGCTAGTTACGAAAATAAAATTGCCAAAGATTCCAAAGACGACCACAAGGCATTCTATAACTATGTCAAGAATCTAAATGGCAATGCTCAGATCTGCTCTGAGCTACAACAGAATGGCATTAAATATACTGATCCCAAGGATATTGCCAATATCCTGGCAGATCGATTCAGTGCCAACTTCACCCCCCTCTCACCCCCTAAATGGCCCATCTCAATACCGGAAGATTGCCAAATTCCGGTAATAACGGCCACACAGGTAAAAAATGCACACTCCAAAGCTAAGAATACAGCATCCATGGGACCAGATGACATCCCGGGCTGTGTACTACATGAACTACAAAATGAACTGGCACCTCACCTAAGTGTCATGTTTAATCATGAACTCACCTCAGGCTTCATGCCCACTGAGTGGTGCACAGCTACAGTTATCCTACTCCACAAGGGGGGATCCACCTTGGATCCCGGGAACTACCGCTCCATCAGTCTGACGAGCCTGATCTGCAAGGCCATGGAACGTATTAACATGGAACTTATAAACAGAGACACTGGCAACCTTAAAACACTGGACCCCACCCAGTTTGTGTTCGTGAAGGGCCAATCTTGTCTCCTGAACTTGATTGACTTCTTTGCATCAGTCTCCAGAGCCGTGGTTGAGGGTAAGGCAGTCCACACAGCCTATCTGGACCTCGCCAAGGCCTTTGACACCATCCCCACTCTGGAATCATAGATAAACTTACTAAGCTGGGCATTAATCCCTATGTCACTCGATGGGTTGCCAACTGGCTTACTGACAGAACCCACACTGTAAAAGTAGCTGACTCCAAATCCAGCTCCAGACAGGTGACAAGTGGAGTACCTCAGGGTTCAGTCCTGGGACCTCTCTTGTTTGGCATCTACTTCTCTGAAGTACAGGCCAACACTAAGGGACTCTGGCTCAAACTCAATGTCAACAAATGTATAGTTATCCCCTTTGGGGGAAAAACATGTACCCATGAATTATCACATAGGTGGCAGTACACTAAACACCGAAAGTGTGATAAGAGACTTAGGGACACAGGTGGACAGTGGTCTCACCTTCGATAACCACATCTCCATAACAGTCAAGAAATCCTCAATGTGGCACACCTCATCACTAAGGGCTTTTCATCCAGAAAAAAGGAGGTCATTGTCCCACTGTACTTCTCCCTCATTAGACCCATTATAGAATACAACGCCCCATTTAGTATGTGCCTCTCAAGACATCTGCAACAACTGGAAAGGCAGCAGAAATACCTCACTAAAAGAATCACAGCCCTAAAGCAGATGCCCTATGCTGACCACCTTAAAAAAACTCCAGCTATACTCTGTCGCATGTCGTCTACTCCTAGGTGATCTCTGCTTAACATACAAGGCCATGTGAAACCCAGAGCTGCTGGACATGCTACACTTAAAGAAATCCCAATCCCTCAGAGCCACACGCTCCAGGGATCTAAACCTTGTCATCACAATAAACAAAACATGCTGGAAGGATAGATTCCTGACCCAGAGACTCCCCAGACTCTGGAATAGACTGCCCATACATGTCAAGCAGAGCACCTGTTTGGCCCTCTTCAAAAGGAACCTTGATGATTGGATGGGAGAAAGGAATTTCACCCCAGGAATCATGTCAGTCACCCTGCTAGACAGGGGTCCAGGGAAGTAAATAGTGTGGGAAGAAATAGCCAGGGAATTGTTATGACTAGGCCTGTATAGGCCCTAGGGCCGATAGCCTAGTACCAACCTATGATAGTATTCCTTGATCACATAATGCTTTGAAGGTAAGACTAACTGAAATTATCACTGTTGGTAAGCATTTCTATTCTAATTAGAGCAACATATGTACAAGTAAAAATTAAGGTCTTGCAGATAATTGCCATGCACATTTTCTAAATAAACAAGTTTATTAAAACATTCTGCTGAATGTTTTTTAATGAAACTTGTAAAGCAAAAGATTTTTTTATAATGCTAAGGTTTATGCATTTTTGTCCATATCTTGTTTTTCTACTTAAGTTGACTAAATACTTTTCTTTAAGCTGGAAGAGTTGCCACTTTTTTTTGAAAGGGGTGGCAGTAGGACATCAAAGGTTTCCGAGTAATTTCTGTACATGATAACCAATATCTGTTTTAGAAGCTGAGTGTAACATATTGGATATATCTTTAATAAAAAAAAAAATACTGGATTTCAAAAGTACGTACCATTTAACAATCAGGCACACACATTATGTCTGTTTTGCAGAGATTTTGTAATTAACCACTAAAACAATTGCCAGTAGAGTGTTAGAAGTGAATTTCTTTTTAATGTTGCTTTAACACACACGGGTTTTTACAGATGTTAATCATTTAGCAAATTGGTAGGCGAACTGATGTTATAAACCATTTTCACCTGTGACCCAGGATGCAGTGTCAGGGTTAAATACCAAGTCTTCGTGGATGGATGATCGTGTGTCTTTGCAGGGTGAGAGGAAACCATATTTTCAGAATACCACCTTATAAACCGGAACAGCCCATTAAAGAAAATATAGAAACTGAAATAATTAACAAACTCTAAAGACCTTTGAGTTGTGCACCCACTAAAAGCTAACAACTATGAGATCCTTTGAAGGATGAGCAGTAAACATGGATTCATGAAATGGGGAGTGGGACCTTAAGAAAAAAACACTCAGTATGAGTTTGAGTGATAGTAGGCTGAAGGATAAACAGTGCGCAGTAAATGTGAGTTTAAGAGATGGGAGAATGTGTACTGGTCCTTGACTCAGTTTTAACTGGTATATGGGTAAATAAACTATTTAGTTAGGTGCTGCGGTAGCGTTGACGCCTCACAGTAAGACGTCCTGTTCGATTCTCAGCTAGAGCGTCTTCTGTGTGGAGACATGCGTGAATGGGCGTACCTTCATTGAAGGTTGTGCGTCAGGGCCGGCAACTCGGCACGTAAAAATCTACCGCCAATCATTAGCGGACCGGAGTTCCACTGTGGCGACCCCTAACCAGAAAAAGCCGAAAAGACGCAACAAGTTGTGCAGGTAATTGGCAATGTTAATTTTATGTGGAGGCAAACTCCCCACAGTCCATGGTCACAAAATCTCTGGTTAAGTAAGAAAAAAGTGTCAGTTGCCCACTCGACCAAACAGCCTCTTTTATTATAGTCTTGTTTAAAAGTGTGTTGGGGACATACTGGTAAGTCAGTACCATATGGAGAACCTTGGATGATGTTACATAATTGGTATAAAAAAATACTGATATTTAGTAAATGTATAAGGAAATATTCATACTGTTGTTGTTCTTCTTCTTTCGGCATTTCCTGGTTAGGGGTCGCCACAGCGGAACTCTGGTCAGCTAATGATTGGCAGTAGATTTTTACGGTGCCGAGGTGTCAGCTCAATGCCCAACCAGCAACGAAGGCAGTCCATTTTTCGAATGCCACTCGACCGCGGGGAGGACATGCAGACTCCACACAGAAGGTGCTCCAGCCGGGAATCATATTCATGCTATTTAACAGAAAATTGTGGCTTTGATAGTAATGCTTTGAGACATGGATTTTGGAAAGTTCACCTTACTGGTCACTATGGTAAAGTGTCATTCCTATTGAGGCATAAATTCATAATTGTGTAAAATATTTCTTGCTATCTGTGATCACCCTTTGAGATAGAAGTGTTCAAGGACAATGTAAATATAGGCACAGTGTCATACATAATGAGAAGGGCTTTTTCATAGGCTGCCTACAGTTCCTAGATGAGCTGAGTTTATTGATGCAGAGGGCATGCAGTGGAACTGAGAAGGAGCTGTCCACACCTCATGGGTGACACCCCCAGATGAATTGGTGATATCTCCTTTTACATGGTAATTGTCATACCATTAGAGCTTGTGGTGTGGAGACACCACCAGCACATCCCCGCACCCTCTCCTGGAAGAAGGCAAGCAGGCAGAGCCTTGTCATTCATTCACCTCCCATACTAGCTCTAGTAAGCAGCAGCAGTGTTGCTAATCCAACACAAATCACCAGTGTTTCTGTTGGGGTTTTATTCCTCTGTGCCAATGAACCTGTCCTGGACCAAACAACATACTTGGTGGATTCTTCCATAGGATCTAGGGAAAACCCTGTTTGTCTCCATGTCACACAGGGATTAAGCTCTGACTGTGACCTAGAGGACCAGTTAACAGCCCTACCACTGGAGAAGCCAGTGATGGGGAAATGAAGTAATGAAGGTTTGCCTGCTTTTCTTTTTTGTGTGGGGGTATGAGGCTATGCTGGCAGGTTCATTCTTAAGCTCTAGTTGTGAGACTGGGGCTGTCTAGGAGATGTTGCTGGATCTCTTAAGGTGTGTGGCTAATAGGTGTGGTGGCAGCTCACTCTTGTGCCATTGAATGTCTACCTACATCAGCAAACTTAAGAAATCTGGAAAAGGTAGGTAATGCTTTGTCCTTGCATATGGAGCTGTGGCTAATAGGCTATCTTCCCATCTGTCTGTCTATCTATCTCTACTGAAGCTGCAATTACTTTGTTTCTTTGCTGCTGCAGGTTGCCCTTTTTGGCTCCTCATTCTGCAGAATGTGGGTTCTGGTTCAGAGAGGTTGCATAAGGCATAGGGAAACATTAGTCAGCAACAAATGGTCTGGCTTGATAGTGGCATCTACCCACCCCAAGAAAAATTAATAATATTAAACAAAGTATTCACAAGTGGACATGTCCCTGGCCTATGGTGACAACTGTAGTCATATCAGTTCACAACAGGAGGTGATAACAACCCCAGATAGTTTGAGTTATGTCAGCCTAACCAGTATTCCATGTAAAATCAGGGAGGGAGTTGTAATGGAACATATCCAAAATGACCCACTAGTTTTAATAGTATTCTCTGTAAAATAAATAGACTGAGTTGTAATGGAACTTATTCATAAGGACAGATGTTCAGCTTCTACTATATTTGGGTTTAAGGGGTGGTCTTATGTTTAGAATCTTGTAACAGTTTTTGAATTGGTAACAGAAGCACTTGATGCAGAGTAGGAACTGAATTTGTCTTATTGTTCTTGCTGATACATTGAACGCTATTTTACATAAAGATGTAACCAACAGATTAGAAGCATTAAATGTCAACCTATATAAGTTGGTGGATGAAACACTGGGTAAGCAATAGGTATAATTGTGGGTTGGTGTGAGTGCTTGTCTGTCATGACTGGGGTTGCCAGTAGTATTTCCATAGTACTCTGTGGTCAGGGACATTTCATGTCAGGTATAAAAGTAGAAAAATAGACCCTGAATAACCAAATATGCCATTGAAAACTGGGTAACCATTACTTTTGTAGAATATACAGACATTCCTGAAGCTGGCTTACTAAAAATAAACACTTTGTCCAGTAGTAAAGACCTCAGCTTTAGTGTCAGTAAATTCAGCATAATGAAGATTTGCAAAAAGGACATACATTTTGATTACAAAATAAATGGGTAAATTATAAAAAAGCAGAATTATTGATGGTGTTGGGGCAGTAGTAGACAACAAGTTAAATTTTAACCTAGAGAATTACTTAAATTGATCAAATATCATTTCATTCGATGTGCATAATGTTGGAACAAATTGATAGACATTGCACACATTGACACGCTGCTACACTTGAGCCAAGAATTAATGTTGGTGCATGCAGAACTTAAAAAAAAAACACAAAGCAAACAACATTGTTTGCTGTGTCTCCCATAAACCCCTACTAGTTATATATTCTAACTCCGAGACTGCACAGTCCCCAGGGAGAAGGGTATATTTCCCCACCTAGGCATTGTCAGTCTCACATGTGTGCCGATCTGTTTAGTTGACCAAATTGTGCCACTTATATCAGAGACAGAAAAGAATGGCCTGTAGTCCATGTAATCCTAAAAGCTAAATGTAGTTCCAGAGAGATTATTGTAGAGCATACGTCACTAAGCCAACCTGCCAGTTAACAGATTGCTGTATTTGTAGCCTTAGAACAAACAACCTAAAGGAGCTTGAAAAGACACTGATTCCTTACAAGAAAAGAAAAAAAAAATGCATCATTAGAAAGACTGAATTATTCAGAAGGGCTTATGCTCTGTTTGTTACTTAAAACTTTCCTCTATCTAGTCTAACTGTGTCTCAGCTATTTCTATACATGAAGTCTTGTCCACAACTTCATATGTCTGGATTTTTTGGGTCATCTTTTTGGTCTGTTGCTCATAAAAAAAATTGTGGTTTTCCTGCAAATTATTGAGATTTAAGTCACTAAATATTAACTATATATTTGAATTTCAGATTTCATATCCTTCAGAAAAATGCATGTGAATGCAAAATCTGTTATTTTAGCAACTTTCTGTTTCTAAAAGCAATGTATAAAAATTGTCCCTGATTTTGGGCCATAGCCCCCCCATTTTGTCATTGTCCAGAATTCTTGTGCTAAAAAATTGAGAGTTGTGCATCTGTCATGCATTACCTAGAGTCTGCAAGGCTGTGCTTCTCTCTTCTTACTCGTATGGGAAGCTTGCAGATTCCTTCAGCTGTAATAAATATGCTTTATACCTTTTTGCTGATGAAATTGAAGTAGAAATTGCTTTCCTGCAGTTGTCAGGTGAGCTAGCCATCTGATACATTGCACAGGAATCAACAATAGCAGCATTTAGATTGTGCTAACCATCTGGTATATTGCACTGGAATAAACAGTTACACCGTTTGGATTGCATTAGTTATCTAACACAAAGCTCTGGAATGGACAATAGTGGAATTCTGCATGTGTGATATAACACTTTAGGAAACTGAGATTGAATTTGTATCAGTTAGTCCACTGAAATTCCACAAATTTTGCTTATCCTATCGTAGTATTTTCATGTACATATTATTTTCATCACACCATGTTTGTAAGTGTTTTAGAAAACGATACTCTTGTGCTTTTTTTCAGTAGCATCAGCTAGTTCAAAAAAGTCTTACTACGTCTGTACAGCTGACTTTAAGACATGTTTCATATTACGATAACCTCCTCCATGTATGCAGTGTCCCTTGTTTTTATTGGCAGTCATACTAAAATGTTTAATATTAGTCACTGTGGTGGTGGTGCTGCGGTAGCATTGTCGCCTCACAGTTAGACGTTGCCCGTTCGATTCTCAGAGCGTCTTCTGTGTGGCGACATGCGTGAACGGGCATTCCTTTGTTGAAGGTTGTGCATTAGGCCCGGCAAGCCAGCACGTAAAACTCTACTGCCAATCATTAGCGGACCGGAGTTCCGCTGTGGCGACCCCTAACCGGGAAAAGCTGAAAGACACAAACTAAAATGTTTAATATTCTTCTCTCTGTGAAATATTCTGCTGAAAGTGTAATCCAGTAAGAGTTATTAGCTCATTTCTTTATGTAGAGTTATGTACTACACATTTTATGGCAACTTGTGTAGATTAGGAAACTAGCTCTGCAGTGTACTGTACTATTGTAGCAGGGAGTTAAAGGTCTTAGAGTCAGTCACTGCATAGTGGCAAGTTGTCTGTTAGAAAGCATGCATGCAGTGTCCTTTGATGCACTGAAATGTATTGCATGATCCTTGACTTTAGTGTAAAGTTCCAGGATCTTTGATTCAGCTAGCCCGGCACTGGTGTGGACACCCAAATGGATTCCTTTACAGACTAAAGTATTTAACATATACCCCAGAAAACACCATCCAGCATTTGTAAATATTTGAATTTAGATTAATATGGAGGCTGTGAATAAAATCTCTTATTCTAACTACTTTCTGCATATTCCATAAATCACTAAAGTCTTTTGAAGTCTGTTAATACATTAAGATTAGGATCACAGGTCATCTCTCTGCATGGCTTCAAACAAGTGCTTGTATACTCCAGCCTGTGTAGTCATGTTTCCTGCTTTGTGTAGCAAGCTGATTCTCATGTACACTACAGTTATCATCTCAGTCATGCTTTCCATCAAACAGGTCTGAGTGGGCAGTGTGATGCAGAGCTGCTGAGGACTTTCCACAAAAAATCAATTTCTTCATCTTCTGTCACGTGGTTGATTATGAGCATCCATCCCTGTGTTTAAAAATGGAGGAAAAAAATGCTACTATGTTACTACAAGCTTTGTTGCAATGTAAACAAGGTGCATAATTTCAGTACAGAGGTGACTGAAGGACTTGCCTATTTGTTTCTGGTCCTGCATGGAGCTCTGTTGTTGCTGTCCAAGTTGAAGAGTAGATGGATTCCTGCAAAAGCAGCAACAGTGCTAGTATATTCGGAAGTGCAGTGGTGTACTTGTCACATATGTGGTATGTTTTACTCTAATGTACACCTTGTACACTTAACCAGACTCCCTAACTATACATTTGCTTAACTAATAAGATTATGCCTCAGATATGGAAAACAGCAATAGTTACTCCTATTCCAAAACTACCTAAACCAACTACTGGTTTGCAATACCATCCTATCTCAATATTTCCCACTTTAGGTAAAATACTAGAAAAAATTATCTACAACAAATTACTGATAAGTTGTCAATCTCGCCTTCTATCTTGCTGGATGGGTTCGGAGCCAACCCTCGGCTCCGACTCGGCCAATACTAAAGCTCGAGAGCTTATTCCACTGGCTCGAGGCTCCTCTATATCCCACAATGCTAGGCGGTAACTACTCAGATCTCGTTTGCCACTTAGCTGACGAGGTGCTTTCTTCTACCGGCTCTGGCAGGTTAGTGAGTTTTCTTGTTAAAAAAAAAAAAAACTTCAAATTTCTACCCCTATCTTTTCTATTTAGTTTAGTTTTTATACAGAGTATCCCTTTAGTTTAAATCGGGTCCCCCTTGTGTTTGAATTCCTGTTTTATCCCCTTTTTAACTTTTAGGCCTTTGGCCCACTCCCTTTTTTTTCCCCTGTCCTTTCAGTGTGTCTGGATTTTTATTTGGTTAAAGGGTGTGTCTGTGTGTTGTGTTTGTGTTTCATACAGCCCTTTTCAGGATGTCTAAAGACTCCAAGGTCTCAGGCTTCAAGAAGTGTGATTCGTGCTGTCAGAAAATGTCTCTGACAGACGGTCACACTTCTTGTGTCTATTGCCTGGGACCTTTGCACCTGCAGGACTCGTGCTGTTTGCCATGCATTCAGCCCTAGAGTCCTGCAGGAACGCAAAAACAAGCTCATACTTCGTGGCTTGTTAAAGCCTGAAGGCCCCCTGACCCAGTCTGCATTGGGGAAGCCTTCTAAGACTTCCAGGCCATCGGCTCCAGCTTCAGAGCCGTCTCCTGGAAGCATTAAAGCTGCTTCGACATTGGCTCCGGCTGGAGTCGATGTTTCAAAGTCTCATACCGTTACCTCGGCTCCAGCCGGAGCCGAGGTTGTCAAGACTCAGTTGGCTCCGATAGGCTTATCGGAGCCACCTTCAAAGAAGAGGTCTAGGTCCCCTTCCATCAGCTCCATCCACTCAGCTCTGGGATCCCCTCTTCTGTTGGAGCGGAGCCATAGGTCTCATTCCTCTCGGTCCTCCAGGCTGTCCGACCATGACTTACAAAGGGTGGTGAGTAGACTTCTCAAGTCCGAGGCACTGGCCCAAATGCTGCATAGCCCTACTCAACAGTCAGCGGCTATTCCCATCCCTGATTCTATTCCTCCTCCAACTCCTTTGAGTTCGGAGCCAGGGCTCATCGGAGCTGTGGCTGTCGGTGCTTCGGAGCCTGATATCTTCCCTTTTGGCTCCGTTGTCTGCTCCGATTTCCTCCTTGGAGGGATCTTGGCTCCGAGGGGGCGAGTGGCATCGGACCCTTGTCTGACCCCGTTCTCCCTCTCGGGCGTCGGCGCTGGTGAGTTTGGCTCCGACATCGGCCTCGGAGCCGTCCCTGTTGGTGCTGGGGGGGTCCTTGTCTCCTCGGAGCGGGGACCTCCGGCCATGGCTGATAGGGGCGCCTTCGAGGTCATGCGGAGCGTGCTAGACCCAGTGTCTACCCCACAGTCAGCTCCGTCAGCTCCTCCCTCTTCAGTGCCTGCGGTGTTTTCTACCCACCCCCTTGTAACAGACCGTAGAGAGCCAGCTCCTCAGGTTTCCCCATTGGGAATATCCTCCTCTTCTGAGGCCTCTCCTGATCTGGTAGGAGAACCCCCTCGGAAGAGACGGTGCAAGAGGAAGCACATTGACTCCCCTGAGTCTATCACCTCTGACACAGACTTGGAGGAATCTGAAGGTTCCCCTTGGTCCCCCTCTGAGGATGTCTCTTTTGCTGACATCCTTGAAATCCTGAAACAGAGGGGGAACTGGCCCGTCCTTAACCCTTCAGAGGATGAGTCGGTTTACCTTGAGGCGTTTGGCTCTCACCCTTCCACCTCCTGGGTGTCCCCTCCCTTTGACCCCCTTATGGAAGTGGTGGCAAGGAAGGCTTGGACGGCCCCTGATTCAGTGGAACCTACCCCAAGGAGGCCATCAAAATTTATTACTGCCCCTAAAGAGAAAGAGTTTCTATTTAAAGCCATGGCCTGAAGTTAAATGCCAAAAAATGTATAGTCATACCCTTCGGGAAAAACAAGGTAACCCCAAGCTACCATATAGGTGGCAATCCATTAAGCACAGAAGAGGTTATCAGGGACCTGGGGACCCAGGGTTGACAGTTGCCTTTCTTTTGACACTCACATTGCTAAAGTGGTTAGAAAGACCTTCTACATTGCCCACCTGATCATGAAGGGATTCACATCCAGATCAAGTGAGGTCATTGTTCCCCTGTACTCTTCACTTATCAGACCAATGATCGAGTACAATGCCCCATTCGGGATGTATCTCACCCGACACCTGCAGCAATTGGAGAGACCCCAAAAGTTCCTCACCAAAAGGATAAAAGGACTCCAAAATCTGTCATATGCTGCTAGACTGAAGAAACTCCAGCTCTATTCAGTCGCATACCGCCTGCTCAGAGGTGACCTGTGCCTGACATACAAGGCCATGTCCAACCCGGAATTAATGGACATGCTCCACCTCAAAAAATCCAAATCTACCAGATCCACTAGAGCAAGCGACTTAAACCTTAGCACGGATATAAATAGGACATGCTGGAGGGATAGATTTGTCACCCAGAGACTCCCTATGCTGTGGAATAAAATCCTGGTCCATGTGAGGCAGAGCACCCGCTGGCTCTGTTCAAGAGAATCCTTGACCGGTGGATGGGAGATCGTAGGTTTACCCCAGGAATCATCTCTGTGTCACTGCTGGACAGAGGCATAACAAACTAATGGGCACAGTATTTTTTAACATAAGGGGTGGCGTAAGCCACAAAACTTTGGGCTAGGCTTATAAATGCCTTAGGGCAGATAGCCTAGTATAAACCTATGAACCTATAAAGGTGTCTCTGTTGATGCCATGGTGGTGGCCGCAGCCACTAAGAAGGAGTTAGCTGATCCTTCGGTACCTGTCCATCCTCCTAATAAGGAGTCTAGGACCATGGACAGGTACGGTAAGCAGATGTTTTCATCAGCGACCTTTTCCATGCGGTCGCTGAACTACTTGTTTCACTTCACCCGTCTCCAGAGGGATTTGCTCAAGGATATGGGTGAGGCCATGCAGGATCCAACAGCTGAGGGGTTCCAAGACAAAATGAACTCCCAGTTGGCACCCCTGAATTCGATTGTCAACTCCTCCATGCGGCTTATCTCATATGCGGCTGATGGGGCGAGTAGGGCCGCAGGCACAGGTGTAGCTTTACGACGTCACGCCTGGATGTGGCTTTGCAATTTTGCAGACCCTTTCAAGGTGTCCTTCACCAATTCCCCCTTTGATGGCTCAACGTTGTTTGGACCTCAGGTGAAGGATACATTGACTAGGTGCGAGCAGGAAGGTAAGACTCTCTCTGCCGTGGGAGTACGTTTTTCTACCCCTTCTAGACCTTATCCAAAAGGTCAGAGGGGAGGAAAAATGTGGTTCCGCAAACCACAAGGAGTCTCATCTGACGCACAAGGTCGATTCCCCTCTAGAGGCAGAGGGGGGAATAACACTAGATGCCGCCCTAGGGGCAGAGGTGGTCTGCAAAACCAGGGTAGCAGAGAAACTTTCTCTGATAAACCCTTTCAGCATCCCTGAGGAGCTGCCTGGCTGTCCACCTTCGGAGGCAGTCGGGGGAAGATTATCACTGTACCCAAAAGCCTGGCTTTCCCTCACTCAAGACAAATGGGTACAGTCAATCATATCCAAGGGTTACAAAATTCACTTTATTCACATCCCATCCCAACCCAAAGGATCCCTTCCGGACGTTCCACCCAGTCTAAGGGAACAAGCAGCATTAGAAATATCAAAGCTGCTGTCAAAAAGAGCTATCCAACCAGTCCCAGCAGACCAGCAAGGATCCGGAATCTACTCCAAATTCTTTTTGGTACCAAAAAAAAAAAACAGGGGACTGGAGATCAATACTGGATCTCAGCAAGTTAAACAATTATATCAAAAAAACAAAATTCCGGATGGTCACGCTACAGTCCATTCTACCCTTCTTGGGTCAGGACAATTGGATGTGCTCGATAGACCTTCAGGATGTGTACTACCATATCAAAATGCACAGACGCTCCAGGAGGTTTCTCCGCTTCAGGCTGGGAGCCAGTCACTACCAGTTCAGAGCCCTGCCCTTTGGTCTCACTACAGCCCCCCGAGTGTTTACCAAATGCATGGCAGTGGTCGCGGCTCACTTGAGATGTCAAGGATTCCAGGTGTTTCCATATTTGGATGACTGGCTCCTTACCGCCACCACCAGACATCAACTGCTTCTATCCAGAGACTTCACCATCCAAACTTGCCAAGCTCTAGGCATTTCAATAAATTTCAAAAAATCTGCCTTGTCGCCTTGTCAATCTATTACCTTTATAGGCGCCACCTTAGACACAGTCCATCTTTCCGCCAGACTTACAGAGCAAAGAGTATTAGATATCTGCAAACAAGTTTACCTTCTACTTCAGTGCAACAAGGTCAAAGCCAGGGTAGTCTTGAAGGTATTAGGACTCATGGCAGCTACTATTACACTTCTCCCCTTAGCTCGTTTTCACATGCGGATCCTCCAATGGATGCTGTTTACTCAATGGTCCTTCCAACAGCTCCCGATGTCTCACATCATCCTACTAACTCAATCATGCAAGAATCACCTGTCTTGGTGGATCACATCACCTCAAGTTTTCCAGGGCAGACCATTCCCCCCCCCCAATTGCCACGGTGACAACGGACGCCTCCCTGATCGGGTGTGTGGGGGGGCATTATCAGGACAGGACAGTCCAGGGAACGTGGCAACCTTTCGAGTGCCACTTGCACATAAATGTCTTAGAGATGAGAGCAGTGCTTTTAGTGTTGCAAGCCCTTCAGGACTCTCTTCCCACAGGGACTATTGCAATTCAGACGGACAACATGTCCGTAGTGTGGTACATCAACAAACAGGGCGGAACCAAGTCCTACCCCTTATGTCAGGAGGCACTCAGACTTTGGCAGTGGGCGTTTTCTGATAGCAACGCACATTCCTGGGAAGTCCAACGTGATTGCGGACAAGTTGAGCAGGGCCATTCTCATGCCTCATGAGTGGTCTCTAAAAATAAATCAGTGCTGGAAGAAGTCTTTCAAAGATGGGGCCGGCCTTGCTGTGATCTTTTTGCTTCTCCCCAAAACAGCAAGTGTCACGACTTCTTCACTCTCTTCCCGTTACCAGGCCATCCCACCAGAGACGCTCTAGTCCACGATTGGCCCCGGGGACTTCTGTATGCTTCCCCCCCTTTCCACTGATCTCTCAATTAATTCAGAAAGCTATCGCCTTGAGAGTCACCATGATCCTCATTGCCCCTTACTGGCCTCGACAGATATGGTTTCTGTTCCTCCATTATTACCTGTTGGAGCAGCCTTAGCATCTGGACCTGGTGCCAGATCTTTTGACCCACCAGTCGGGCCAGCTGCACCACTCCCTTCAATCTCTCAACCTCACAGCGTGGTTTCTCGGATTCCTACCCTAGCCAGGCTTCCCTTAATCTCTCATTCGGTCTGTAACATCCTGATAGCCTCTCACAAGTCTTCTACCAGGAGGATTTATAATAGTAATTGGAAACGTTTTTCCTTCTGGGCAGCATCAAAAAATATAGACCCCTTCACTGCACCTATCCAGTCTATCCTAGACTTTCTGGCAGAGCTCTTTCATTTAGGCTCTTCCTCATCTACCATTAGAGTACAACTAGCTGCTATATCTAACTTTCATGTAGGTGTCTCGGACTCCATCATGTCCCATAAACTCTGCAAAGCCTTTTTAAGAGGTGTTTTTCTGCTCAAGCCCCCAATCAAAGATCCTCCACCTCAATGGGACTTGAATTTGGTCCTAGCATCCTTGATTCTCCCCCCCTTCGAACCAGCGGCTTCATGCCCTCTTAAGTTGCTCTCATGGGAAAACACTTTTTCTAGTAGCCATAACATCAGCTAGAAGGGTATCTGAACTTCATGCTCTTTGCAGTCATCCTCTGTTCTCAAGAGTCTGTTCGATAGGCCACCCGGGGTAAGGTGCTAGGGACACGGTCCCATCCAGCAAGAATGAAGGCGAGATTGACAACTTAACATTAAGAAGTTATGTACCTACCATAACGTTCCATGTTAGTTGTCTTCTTCTCACCTTCTTTCTTGCGTCCCACCCTCCTTCCCCCTAGCATGGACAGACCGATAGGAATATTTGGGATCTTCCATTGGGATTTTTTCCTTCCCACATGTTCTACCACCTCTATTCTCCCTTTTTATGTTTGTGGTAGTTTACCTACAGTTTTATATATAGAGGTGGGTTCTTTTTCTCTCTTCTCCATTCTATGGAGACCAGAACTGCTTGGTTTTAGCTATCAAACGAGATCTGAGTAGTTACCGCCTAGCATTGTGGGATATAGGGGAGCCTCGAGCCAGTGGAATAAGCTCTCGAGCTTTAGTATTGGCCGAGTCGGAGCCGAGGGTCGGCTCCGAACCCATCCAGCAAGAAAGAAGGCGAGAAGACGACAACTAACGTGGAACGTTATGGTAGGTACATAACTTCTTATTTTACACCAATGCCATCTTCTATCCTGGAAGCAACAAAGCGTCTGATCTGGATGCAGCATAACAACTTTCTACTCCCTTACATATGACATCCTATCCAATATGGACAAAGGCAACCTGTCAGGAGGTGTCTATTGACTGCACAAAATCTTTTGATCTAATTGATCATAACTTACTATTTGACAAATTAACTGAACTAGCATTAGTGACTATGCAAAACCTTGATTTGTAGATTTCCTCACCTGTAGATGCTTCAGCATGAAAGTAGGCAACTACCACCTCTGAAACAACTCTTGCTATGAAAAGAATCCGCCAGGATTCCACTTTAGCCCCACTGCTGTTTTCTATATTTATCAACAAACACCCATCTGATAACCTTCAGATACTTATAACTTTTTATGCAGGTGACATCTTTAGCTATAGGTCAAACAAGTCCCATTCTGTTATAAACTCAGCTCCAAGGAGACTTCTAACTCCTCAACCAATGGCTAATAAGCCAGGAACCCATAGTCAGTCCCTCAAAAACCAAAGGCAATGCTATTTGGAATCAACCAAAAATAGCCAAAGTACCCAGCTTCCTTAATATTAAGGATATTAACAATACTACCATAGAAACTGCCACATCCTTTAAATACCTTGGCATTTGGCTAGACCAATCTCTTAACTTTCAACTCCACATTCAAAAGACGTGCAGAAAGATCAACACGCTACTGTTCTGGGCAAACAAGCTATCACCTGTTCTGTCCAAGCCAGCCAAAGCTGCCATAGGCAAAGGAGTACTATTATCTCAATGTGAATATGGACTAACCATAATAGCTAAAGCCTCAAAGAAAAATGTTAATTCTTTGCAAACCATCTTCAATAAAGTCTGCTGATTCATCACTAACTCCCAATTAATTAACACCACTGCCTAACTCTTGTCAAAGCTAAAAGGCTGCCAGTACATTTCAGAGCCAAAATCCTACTAGGATCACTAATTCACAAAGCCCTTTATCCTGAGACATTACCCCCTCTTGCTCATAAACTTTTCACCAAACACCTGCATGTAATCAAAGGAGAAGCTCTCAGTCTCAACCCACCCTACTAACTCCAGAAACTAAACTTCATTGCATTGACTATGCATTCTCCGTCCTAGCACCTAACCTTTGGGACTGCATTCCACTCAGAGACATTCAGATGTAGTCGGAGTTCAGACAACAGCTCAAGGAACAACTCTTCACCCAAACAAAGTGTAGCTGCACTCACACAGGTCATTTTGCATGAACCCTGCAGTTCTCTCACCACTGCTTTATCCCCATGTCATCCTTCCTTAGCTTGTCATCCCCTCATTTACTGCCTCTCATTCATCCTACCTCCTTTTCTCCTTTATGCTTTTCCCTCTCTCTAAATTTATCTGTCTTCTTACCATGGTATCCTTTACTGTAGCTATTCTCACTTGCCTCTTCTAATATCTTCATACCTCTGTTTATAATATGTTGCTATCGCTGTAGCATAAGCCATCTCAGTCATTATGGCTACATGTTATCTGAACAGTTCTGCTAAGCATAACTCCATTTTTCCATCATTGTTTTGACTTTGTAAACTGCTTCTTGAACTTAATGTTGTAGCATATTTTTGCATCTGTAAACATATTATGTACATGTTTTATAGCATATCTTAGTATTTGTAAATATGTTCATTTCTTATGTGATCCTATTCACCTGGGCTGTGAATGCAAATGGTCCACTGAGATCAGTGCACTACCCCAGTAAACAAATATAGATAAATAAATGAAAAATGACTGCTGCATATGGTGGTATGGTACAAAGTTAAGTAGTGAATTCCAAGAGTTATTTTACAGTTTTACAGATGGACAGTGCCAAGATTTGCCTGCCAGACTGACATCTTTGCAGTGCAATGTGACATACCAAGACTTGCTGCAAAATGTCTTGAGAGCTGCCTTTACAGTAGCCAAAAGCCATAACAGCATATGCAGTACACAAATATAATAACAGTTTTTTATGCTTAAATTATACACACACACACACATATATATATATATATATATATATATATATATATATATATATATATATATATATATATATATATATATATGTGTGTGTGTGTGCACACACGTGTCTCTCTCTCTCTCTCTCTCTCTATATATATATATATATATATATATATATACACACGTGTCTGTCTATGTATATGCATGTGTGTGTGTGTGTATATATATATATATATATATATATATATATATATATATATATATACATACATATATATATATATATCTGTGCATGTGCACCTAAATGCATACAAGGAATGTTTCTTGAAACTCATTTTCTTTCCCTCTTAATGTTCTGTTTCACTCTGCAGAGAACAGGCAATCACTTGTTACAAAATGACTGTAATAATATGCTACACTTCCTTATGGGTGACTGTTTCAAAATTACTGACCTCCAAGAGATGGATATTTAATGCAGGACTTAATACAAATTAACTTCTCTCTATGACTGGAACAAGTCAAGTCACTCTGATTGAACTGGCTTCTGCAGTCAGGATTCTAACTATAAATTCATACTTTGTTTTTCATGCGTCTCAGTGATGGTTCATTCTGCAAATCACTATGTTATTCTAGTGGGTTTGCCTCTATGTGCCTTTACTACCAGCTCTATCAAGTTATTAATTTTTTTCCTAAACCCTACTATGCTAATCCTTCTTCCTCTTGTCTACCTGTCTGCCACTTTTAGCTTTGGCTGGTACTTAGCCACCCATGTTACTACCGATTACTGCATACAGGATTCTTTTGTACCACATCAAGGACAATAAGATGTTAAATGCAAATTTTCATTCTGCCAGAGCACTTCTCCCACCTTACAAAATGATTGCTGCACTGCCACAGAGCAAGACCTAACCTTTTTTGTGATATGTATACCATTCTGATGCTATGCACCTTTGTCACTGCATATTACTTTAGGTTTGCATATAAATGTTATGGTACTTAACTTTACAAGCTGGTCTGTATGGCTACTACATCAGATTGTCCATTGCATTTAAAGAACAAGTACAGCTTAAATTCATTTCCTTCTTCCAATGTAAATTTTCTTCCCTGCAAAATGATTGAAACAGTCATATGTAAAGCAGGCATGCTATAATTGTTTCTCTTCTGTGGCATTTTGTGTGCTCTTCAGCTTTCTGTCTGCATACCATGCTGCATTTGAATGAAATCTCATGACACTTTCATTTAAGAATTTTTTTCCCTGGCTCTTATGCCACCGTACCTGCCATATTTTGGACAAGGAAAACAAACATTAATGTATTTTTTCTCTCTCTTTTTTTTCCCAGTCACTGGAGTTGTAAACCTTTTGAGGCTGTAAGAATTTCTAGCAGTTTACTCTGTCATTTACAGGTGGCTTATTTCCTTCCCTATATAAACCTACTAAGCCTTTGGGAATTCACAGCTCAGAATGAAGAATCCTAATGCTGATGCCATTAGCTGAAATTGACATGAGAAGTTGTCTGATTTCTGTTTCCCCTGAAAAAAATCTGATTTAAGAAACATTTTGCATAAGAACCTTCTTACCACTACTACATAATACCAAATAACACAAACTGGAGATTGACATTGTACAAAAGTTTCAATGTCTAAAAGTACTGGAATTATAAATGCTGCCATTCCATGCGAGTACAATGTGGCATAAGACAGACCATGATCGTTTGGGGGCTTCATTGTGTGGGTTATGTAAAATATAAAGAAAGAATAGGCCAAAATGAAAATCAGTTCACTATATCTGGCTTTGTCATGGCTGTTTTTTTTTTTTTTTCTTACTAGGGAGGGGGTTAGAACAAAATAAAGAACAGCAATGGCTACTAAGATTGCCGCAGACATATTAGCATAGAATAGAACATTGAGATAAGGTAAACATTCTTTACTTTTGGCTTTAGTGGTCATGTAAGATTTATTAGTGTCTAGGCTTGCCTTAATTATCTTTTTCTGTGGTGCAACAAACATTCTACAGAGATAAGGCAACTGTCTTTGGTCAGAGATGAGTGCTCTGACTGACAGCAAGTTTGATACTTCTGTCTGATGAAGAGCACTAGAAAGGATGTTGTTGTTTGTCTTTCGGCTTTTTCCCGGTAAGGGGTCGCCACAGCGGAACTTCAGTCTGCTAATGATTGGCAGTATATTTTTACAAAACACCGAGGTGCCAGCTCGATGCCCAATGTTCAACGAAGGCACGCCCATTTATGCACGCATGTCTTTCGAACGCTACCCAACCACGGGGAGGACATGCAGACTCCACACAGAAGGCACTCCCAAGCCATGCCCAGAATCGAACGGAAGAACCTCTTGCTGTGAGGTAACAATGCTACCACCGTACCACCGCGGCATTAGTGCTAGAAAGGATACTGTAGCTAAAAATAAAATTACCTTATCTAGTCATTCTATGTAGCTGAAACAACACTGGGTATATGCTATACTTAAGAAAATGACAGAGAGAGTAACTAAAAATTAGTTGCTGATAAATACACATTGCCTGCAGACATTCAAATAGTAAACAGCTGAAAGCAAAAGGGATGAGACAAAATAAAAAAAAACTTTGCCTGACATTTACCTTAGGGTAGACCCCAATGAGTAATTTTGGGGGTAGAAAAATTATAAAATTCTAACCAGCCAGAAGGATACATTGCATCAAAATTAAGACTTGATAAATCACACTTTCTGACAATAAAGTTCCCTTTCAGTTTGCATTGTGTTCATTTCACTGCCTTGATGTGATGAGACTCATGTTACAGCATTAGTCTGTGCATGTTACATGCATGCAAGAACAAAGCTCTTGACAGTGACCCAGATAATCAGTTGATTAATGACTTAGGTGCTGGAGTGATCATCAGGTGTAGGTAAGAGTGTGCAGGTTACATCCTGTCCATCTTGGGAGAAAGGATACAGCCCTTTCTGCTGTTGTACTCGCCCCAAGTGGAGGATGGGAAAGTACAACAGCATGTAGGGACCATGGCATGTCCAGTGATCTACTAAGCAATGTGTGTGTGCACTGCAACCTGATTTCATGTTCGTGGAAGTGTGTAGTAGTCATTGAGATGGCACTGAAGGCCATGCTTCAAAAAACTTACATAGGTTACAGAGGGAGTGGGAGTTAGTCTAGCAAGTAGAAAGCTTGATGGCTGTCTGAATTATGGCCTCCCATGCCCATTTTTGTCTACTGGAGCAGATGGACATGAAAGGCAATATGAGATTTGATGATCTACAGGCAAAAGGGACAAAATGATAACATAACAAATGTCTGGAGACCACCAGAGGATGTCTGCAGATAAGACGAAGTAGCAGTATAGACTGTGCAAACTTGATACATCAATACTGTAATTGCACACTATATTATTAAGGCATGTATATAAAAGCAATTTGGATTTTTATTTGTATTTTAATTATGATGTCCATCTGAACAATGCACATTTTCACTGAAGGCCAATGGAGAAAAGTGCTGTAGAAAACATTTAATTTAAAAACTTTCCAGGAAAGTAATACAATTTATATGGAGTGCTGTATGGGATGCACTGTAAAAATGTATTCATAGTAATCCAGTGAGATACACAAATGAAGTAATACGTGAAACGACATTATCAGATAAAGTGCAGAAACACAAGATAATGGTGGCATTCAGAAAGCGGTAAAACGTAAGAGATGTGATCCTTAAAATGATCACACTGTAGATGGATGTCTGAAGCTATGCGTCTATATTACCTTGTTGAAAGATGACAATATTGAATGGCATAAACATCGAAAATGCCGTACATCGAAACTGTTCTTCCCCCCACACCCCCTGCTAATTATACATAACAAATCCGAGATTGCACTACAGTGAGGAAAGAGCAAATTTTCTCATCCCCACTGTACCGTGATCCCGCAACAACACTTTCGATGTATGACATTTACGACATTATTGCCGTTTGATATTTTCAACATGCGATAAGGTGAAGTAGACCCAAAATTATTCCTACTTTCATGGAATGGTGCTAATGTGGCTAGATACACATCTAAAATAAAAGTTTTTGTTTTTAATTGCATTCTACAAGGCACAAAATAGGAAACTGGTATCAGTGCCTGACAACCCATGAAACAGGAATGAAATTAAGCATGATTTACATATTTTGCATGTCACGTATACTTAAATAGACACTAAATTACTGTTCAGTTTTTGGTATCTGCAGAGACGGGCTTTCAAGATTGCAATATACTTAGTGTTTTGCAGACTGTAAGGCTTATGCTTTTTGTGGTGGGTAACAGACTGAGCACAAAGTTCATTTCACAAGTTTTGATACAGCACATCAGACTACTTTAGCCAGATGTGGCTTAATCACTCCCCAAAAAGGAAAAAAAAAACAGTAGCCTATAATATAGAGATCACGATATCTACATTCCAGTTGAGTTACAACTGAGTTACCAAAAGCATTTATACTGAATATCATCTAGTACAAAATCATCTTGAGGCTACAGTTTTTTACTCACTGTTGTGCAACCTCACAGCTGGTATATATAGGCTGGAGGGTGTGTGTGTGCGTGCTGGTGGGGGTACTGCAAAAAAAAAAAAGTAACAAAAAAGCTTTTGTTAAATTTGCTGAAAGTGGTTCTTTGACTTTTTTTTCTACCAAATGATATTACCTTCAGTGACTATACAGGAATCCCTTGTAGACCAGTCAATCATGCTTATTCCATTATTGCCAACCATCTGAGAAGTGAGGAAAAGAAACATCCTTAGCTCAGGCTGCCATAGTGCACTCTCATTACAGTTAGGTTTATCACATTTGGAAGAGGGGAAAATATATCTATAGGCAAATACTAGGCAATCAATCTGCAGACCATTGCACACCTAGCTAAGTGTGAATATCAGACTCTTTACCTTGTATCTGTGAGGTAAACACTAACCATTTTACCAATCCCCAATAGCTGAGGGTATCTATCTATCTGTATATCCTTATCTGGTGATCAAATGTTTATTGTCATTGCTTCTTTTTTTCAGTCATGTGGTGGTAACTAAAAAGACATTAAATATTGTACTTGATGTAATATTTGAACAAATATATTAAGCTTTTATTTTAGGATCCTTATTGTTCCACTCTGCACTTCTGCTGAAAGTGTTTTACTTCATAAACACAGAAGACTAAAACAGTTAAACTAAAGCAAGATACATATTTGTATACTGTGTCTTGCAATATGCATATTGTATTTTCTTGAATCCAGTGCTTGTTCATGCCACAGTATTCTGCTTAGAGCCAGATAATAGTCAAATGGGGCCCTAGGCAAAGTAGTGGATTAGGGCCTCCTGCCCCCCACAGCAGCCCCCTTGGCAACACCCTCCCAGTGACCCATTACTTGGTTATTTTCCCTACTATTTTCATCTTTACTTCTACAATGGTTAGGGGGACTGCAGTGGTGGTGCTGTGGTAGCGTTGTCGCTTCCAAGTAAGACGTTGTCCTGGTCGATTCTCAGCTAGAGCATCTTCTGTGTGGAGACATGCGTGAATGGGCATACCTTCGTTGAAGTTTGTGCATCAGGGCTGGCAACTCGGCACGTAAAAATCTACTGCCAATCATTAGCGGATCGAGTTCCACTGTGGCAACCCCTAACTGGGAAAAGCCGAAAGACACAACAACAACAACTTCTACAGTGGTTAGGGATATTTAAAAGTTTTATTTAAAATTTTATAACACAAACACTGATTTGCTAAACAAAACAATGCAGTCTTACAATGAAAATAGACATCGCGTGAACAGTAAGCTTCTCTGCCCTTGAAATTCACATTCATTGAAATGGCATTGAAATTCCCAGTCAAAGAAAATGCATCTGGCCAGTGGTGGATTGTTTACCCTTGGGCAGTTTTCAAACTGTAGACCCCTTGCATACATTTTTAGGACCACACATACATGCATGTGTTTTTTGATGCACCTTCCTGATCGTATTAAATTATATTCCTTGTATAATACAGCACCACTTGTTAGTGTATTTTAAATTTGTAGTTTTGAACATTTTTCCAGTCAGCAATGAAACAAAACTTATGAAGCAACAATAACAAAACTACCGATTTCAGAACATTTCAACCATGGAATGCCACTCAACTTGTAATCAAGGTGCAGTGCTTGAGCCTGAACAAGCTCAAAAAAACAATCACTTTTAGTTTTCAGTCCATCCTAACATCAAACAAACAATAAAATGCTAGCCAAATTAAAAGCAACAACCTCAGCTGCCAATAATCTTCCCCACTGAGTTCCTTAGAATAGGTACAGAAACACTAGCCTTCCCTTTCTCCATTCTAATCAACCGGTCAATAACTGAAAGCTATGTCCCATCCTTCTGGAAAAAATCCATTATTATACCCCTTCACACTCGCTTGCCACTCTCGTACAATATGCCAATGGTTGAGCGCCCTTATCTGCTCTGCCACATCCATAGCAAAATTACAGGAAATCACTCAAAAATCTTTCACTGACATTGAAATATGACTAAAAAATTCTAACTTGCAGCTTAATGCAAAAAAAAAAAAAATGCTGTTTGCTCCAAAACAACACCTTAATCAGAAACACACATTTCATATTAGCTTAAATAATAACACAAAAATAGAAATCATAAGCCAAACTAAACTACTTGGAGTCATAAAACATGACACCCTAAAATTTGATAACTATGTACCTCATTCCATCAAGTAATCTCACAAAAAACTTGGCTCCTTCAATAGGGCCAAAACATTCTCTGACAGATCAAGCAAGGATTACCCTAACAGCAACACATCTCCTTCCTTCTCTATTATATGCTTCCACTATTCTCTTACAAATATCAACACTACATATAGAACTAAATTAGCCTCCTTCTACTACAAAATAGCTAAATTTGCAACCAACAAACCTTATAAAACACACCACTGCCTTGCGTTAAAACAATTAAACTGTCTTGAACTCCTAAACCAGTTGATATACTCACAACTAATCACTGCCCACACCCTATTGTACTCCCCAGACAAATGCCCAGCATTACAAAATACTGGATTGTATTAACACACTAGAGACCTTCACTGTAGCAATAAACTTTTTCTATGTGTCTAACACATTCAACACTTCTGGAGACTCTCTACTCTCATTGTCTCTCAAAACTCTGGAATGAAACCCCTACACACTTAAAACGGGAAACTTAAATAGTTTCAAAACTTTGCCTAAACAGCACTTATGCCAAAGATGGCTGTGTTCTTCCTGCTTACCTGGCTAACTTTATCAGATTACTCCAACTCTTACAGCCACTTTACTTACTCAGTCCTTTTGTACCTTATTGCTCCTCCTCACAATGCACTTATTTCCTTCTTCTCTCACACCCACCCTACCAGTAACTACAAATATTCCTCTGTCCTTTTTATCTTCTTGATTAGTTCCATAACTACTACTTTCATATTTCTCTCATCATTTTTAGTTACATTCTACCTGTCTGTTTGTAAATTATTACTAAACTCAAAAACACCTCAGACTGATCTTTACCCTGCAGCCATCATGCTTTTACTACATTAATTGTTATCGTATGCTATTTATCTATTCAACAATGCCAATTTATATTAATTTCTCTTTTGTTTTGTGATAAAATATTTAAAAATCATGTAAATAAACTCATGTATAGATGTTTTTACCCTGTAATTATAAATGTACATCGTATGTAACTTAAATGTGGAGTTTTTCTCCCTGGGCCTCTGCTGAAAATGAGATTTACCCTACAAGATTTTTTGAAATCAACAAAGACAAATAAGTAATAAGTTAACCAACCTGCTATTCCAACATTCATTGAAAATGCCCTGAAACTCAATGCTCATAGTTACAAGGCATCTTATCCATAGGAAGTTACAGCACCTCCATCCCCTATCCCCCATTAAAGGGCACTGAAAATAAGCATTCCATCTACATGGTGTGAGAATAGAACCCAAAGCCTTCTGTACCAAAGGCAAGGATGCTACTGTTGTGGTACTAACACTGGTCTCAAACTTTATAGCACAATTAATGATGATTGTGACATCCACACACTGGGCCATTAATCAAAGAGCCTGAATCCTCACCACTGACACTGGAGAAGGGCATACACTTGGAATACAAATGAATACACTAAATATTTCCAGATGCAGACCTCTCTGCATCAAGCATACTTTCCCTTAAGAGAACACAGGGCACACACAGCCCAGGGTCTGGGTGCCTGTATCTGCCTCTCCCCAGGTCTTCAATAAGGCTCCACACTGGCACTGCCAAACCAGTGCTTCATGCAGGAACGGCCCTAGGTCAACTGATACCCTAGGCAAAAGGGCTCCATGGTGCCCCCACCACACTACCTGGGGCCCCCATCCTGGTCTACCTACACCAAATAAATACTGGAAAAGTGCCCCTGCTAGACCGGCACCCTAGGCGGCTGCCTAGTTGACCTATGCCTAAGGCCGGCTATGGCTTCATGAACCTGCCCCAAGTAGTTGACACACCCACCCTTTGAGATTTAATTTTCACACACACACACATGCACACACCTAGAAAGGCTGGCACAGATTACCCTCTCTACCAACTTTTCCAGACTATAAGGTAGATTCAATGCCACCAGTTACTGTAAGGCTCTTAAAAGGGTATCCAATTATGCTGAGTGAAGTTAATATTAATACAAATGGTAATGTTGACCAAACAGCAAGGCTTTCAGGAGTGGCCAGAGTTATCACCAAATAAATATGTGCAAATACTCTCAAAGCTTAAATATTTTCTAAAAAGGACCAGCCACAGTGAAAAGTTTGAATATATTTAATATTAAATAATAAAAGAACAAGAAAATACTAAATGTGTATTTACAGTAAACCACAGAGTTCAATTTACAGGAAATATTGAAAATATCATTGATGGACAGACATGTACAAATAAAGAAAAACAGTACTAAGCTTCACTATATTCTTGACTGAACCTAGGAGAATTACTATTCTCTAATAACTTACTTGATATAGGTTAAGGCACAATGAAATATGTGAGCACTCTTTTTAGTCAGGTTCCCAATACAGAATACTCAATGCTTAGAGATTACTCCCTGTAAAATATAATATCCAAGTTGGCTTGCAGAATGACCTCATCTGGTAAACTGACTCTAGGTTCTCACAGTATTCCCCTTTGAAGCTGAGACAGGAATTTAGCATAGATGACTACAATACACATCTAAATGTTTATGGCATTGCCTGAGGCTTCACCTCTCTTTACTGAGGTAATGAACAGAGGCTTCTTCCAGACCCGTCTCTGATCCTGTTCAGCACTTTGGGTGCCGTTTTAATGGTTTAATAGCGCATTTACATTTCACTTATTTTTCTCAAAGAAAGCTAGCTGTTTAACCTCTGCTGTCTCGGTGTCCTCTATTAAAGCATAGGCATTTAATTCAGTTACAATAATACATGTACATTTCTTTTCATTCCATCAGGGTGCACTGTTGATGCATTTTAACACATGCAAAACTCACAAACACATTTTCACACAAGCATCTGTAGAAATCAGTTTGATATGCAAATGACTTGTAATTATTTACAAAATTCCAGCTAGCTGTGCTGATAAAAGTCATACATTCACTGCCCTACTTCTCCTGTCATGGCTTGCAGTACCTCCTATCATCACACCTCTCCCCCTTTTGAAGACTCAAACTAGTTTTTCAAGTGGCCCTTGAGAAACATGGCTTGAGAGAAATGTGTCTGTCTGAGAATATATTACCCCATTCCCTGTCTTGAAAGCCTATCTGCATTGGCATTGTTGACCCCACTGTGGTGTTGTACTGTCATGTCATATGCCTGCGATCCTAAGCTGCCATGTTAGGGGATTGTGGTCTGGAACTACAATGAATTTCCCTCCATACAGATAAGGCTGACATTTCTATAGCTGCTTAACATTCCTCCCTGGGTTGGAGTCTATGGCCAAGATATACCACTGGGTGCTCTTCTTCTGAGGAAACCTGGCTGAGTACAGCCCCCACACCATGGTTTGAAGCATCCACTTGCACGACAAATTATTTGCAGTAATCTGGACTAGCTAACACAGGGGGTCTTCCCAAACCTCCTTTAAGCTTCTGGAATGCCTGCTCACATGCTGTGGACCACAATACCTTATCTGGTCTGTTTTTCCTTGTTAGGTCTGTGAGGGGAGCAGCTATTATACTATATTTGGGAACAAACTTTCTATAATAACCCACTGTCCATAAGAATGCCCGCACCTGCTTTTTTGTAACAGGGCTAGGCCATGCCTGAATGGCTTCCACTTTGGCAGGTTCTGGCCTGATCTTACTACTCCCCATGCTATGTCTCAGGTAGGAGACCTCTGCCATACTCACCTGAGACTTACTGGGCTTAATGATCGACCCTGCTCTTTGCGGTCTGCCCAGCACCTCCCTGACATGCTGAAGGTTTTGTTTCCAGGAATGGCTGTAGATTTCCATATCATCCAGGTAAGCAAGGGCATAATCTCTTGCTCTGGCTAGGATATGATCTACCAGCCTCTGGAAAGTTGCTGGTACATTTTTTATCCTAAAGGGCATCTTTGTGAACTCATACAAGCCAAAAAGAGTCACAATGGTTGAACTCTCTCTAGTGCTGGAAGTCAAGAGCACCTGCCAGTAACCCTTGGTGAGATCAGTAGGGGTTAGATACTTAGCCCCCACCCAGCTTCTCTAAGGCTTCATCTATCCTAGGCATGGGGTAGGCATCTGACTCTGTGTGACTATTTAGTCTTCTGTAGATCACACAAAACCTGTTGCTGCTACCACCACTGGGGAGGCCCTGGGCCTGCTGGACTCCTGGTTTACTCCCAGTTCCAGCATCTCCTGTATCTCCTCCCTCAGAGTCTGTATGACTCACTCAGGCACCCTGTAAGGGGCCTGCTTGATAGGTCTTTGGGGGCCCTGAATCCACATGGTGCAGCACTAGGTGGGTGCACCCTGGTTTCTCAGTGAACATAACCCAAACGTCATAAACTTGTGTAGGGGATAGCCATTGAGACATTGCTACATTTTCCACTGAGGTGTCATTCGGAGGTCCACTGAGGAAATCAGTCACCAGATCCCCTTTAAACTCCTCCTGCCATCCACTACAAATAGTCAGCACAAGGGCCTCCCTATCATGGTAAAGCTTCATCATGTTAACATTGTATATTTTGTGCCCCTGCCTCCTGAATAGCAGTTCTACCATGTAGTTAACATTACTGACCTTCCTTACAACTTTGAAGGGTCCATCTCAAGCTCCCTGCAGCTTATTGCATCTGACAGGCATGAGCACCATCACCTGCTGTCCCACAGCATACTCTCTGGCTTGAGCATTACTATCATACCAGACCTTTTTCTGCTGTTGGGTTCCTGCCGTGTTCTCCTGGGCCAAGCCCATGAGGTCCCTAAGCCTTGTCCTGAGGTTTAGGACATATGCCACAATAGACTCCTTGTGGGATTCCCACACCCTCCCACTAATCTCAAATTAAATCTAGAGGTCCCCTCACCCTATGCCCATAAAACAACTCAAAGGTGCAAAACCTGTGGATTCTTGAGGCACCTCCCTGTATGCAAACAGTAGATGGGGCAAATACTTGTTCCACTCTCAAAGTGGTCTGAAAATCCCCTTAAAATGGTCTTTAGTGTAGAGTTTAACCCCTCCACAAGACCACTAGTCTGTGGATGGTAGGGGGTGTTTTTAGGTGCTTCACTTCATAGCACTCCCACGGACAAGCCAGCAGATCTGACATGAAATCAGCACCTTTGCCAGTCGGTATTTCTTTTGGGAACCTAGCCTGTTGTACATTTCTAACAAAGCATTTGCCACTTTCTCTATCTTGATGGAGGACAGAGCTACCACCGCAGGGTATCTAGTAGCATAATCTAATACCACTAGGATATAATTCTTCCCTGTGGAACTTGGGGTACTCAGAGGCTCCACAATATCCATAGCTACCCTTTTAAAAGGCTCCTCAATCACAGGCAAAGGCATCAAAGGAGCTTTGACCTTGTCTCCTGCCTTGCCTACTTTTTGGCACTGCTCACAAGTCCTGCAGTACCCTGTTATATCCCTAACAATCCCAGGCCAATAAAAGTTCTGCATAATACATCTCTTGGTATGCTTTATGTCCATTTGACCTGCAAAAGGAAAGTTATGGGCTCTGGCTAGAAATGCCAGATGGTGAACTCTGGGCATTACCAACTGCTGTATTACCTCACCTAATAGCCCTCACTAAGGGGTCCACTCTCTATACAGTAACCCTTTGTTCTAGTATACAGACTCCCCTTTTCTTTGAGAATCAAGCATCTCCCTAGCTACCTCCCTCAAGCCTTAATGTAGGGGGTCTGAGAGCTGAGCCTGTCTCAACTCCATATTTGTGACTTTCCCCAGCTCCCCTTCCACAGGAAGTCAAGTATCTTCTGACAACAGCACCTCACTGTCAGCCTGGGTATTACCACTCACCTCTGTCCTTGCAGTCACCCTGTCCAAGGGAATATCAGTACCTACCAGCAGCCGTGGCTGATCTTCAGGCTCACTGTTACAGGGTAGCTTCCTCCTTGCATTAGCCACATCACCAGTCCTGGCTTCAGTGATGCGGTCTATCTTGGTCTCCTCAGGCTACCAGACCCACATGCCTGTGTCCAAGCCTCACTGCGTGCACACAAAGTACTGCATTATCAAAGTCATTCCATGTCAAGTCATCGGCAGGGATATCCTCAAACACACCTACTTGCTTGCTTCCTTTTCCACCCTCCCAGTCAAACTTGCTTGCTTCCTTTTCCACCCTCCCAGTCAAGGTGAACCTTGGCCAAATGCATTTAGAATGGGATCCCTCCTAAAGCTCTGACTGGAGTGGACTGCCCAAGCAAGCACTGCTCCACTTTAACCAATGCAGGCCTCCAAATGGTTATATCAGAGGCTGTGTCTCTCTTGGCAGTGGTCTGTTTTCCATCCACCAAGATAGAATACATACTCTGGTGGTAATTTGATACCCCTGTTATCTCCAGACAACTTACCACAGGCATTCTGTTATTCCTACTTGCTGGTTCCCCCACCATTTGTTCCTCACCTTGCCTCTGTGGACATCTATATGCTACATGTCCCCACTGGTTACATTGAAAACATTTAACCCTTGATCCTGGCCATGTACCTGAACTAGTAGCTTCCCCTGTTACTGGCAGACACTTTTTGAGTGGTTTAGTCTGCCCACCATGGGTTCCCTTATATCCATGTGCAGCACTAGGTATCCCTTTCCTGTGCAGTGATGCCCTGTTTGCTAAGTAGAGATCCCTTTCTTTCCACAGCTCATCTACCAGGTTGCAGTCCCTGTCTACCAACTGGATTCTCATGTCCTCAGACAAAGCGCTAAGGGTTTTTTCCCTCAGTAAAAGGTCTGTCAGTGCTTGAAAAGTGATGACCTGAGACCCACTCACCCACCTATGAAAATAAGTGCTTAACTCAGCAGAATAATCACACACGCTTTCATTTGCCTTGCGGCTATGCTCACAAAACTTTTTTTCTGTAAGCTTCAGGTGTTAACTTAAAACATTCCAATAAACATTCTTAATTGTGTCATAGTTTAAGCAATCAGTATCAGACAATTTAGAAAAATCAGTTACAGCTTTACCATGGAGTAAGGGGGTGAGGTACTGTACCTAGAGACCTCGGTCAACATTATACTGTTTGCATACTCTCTCAAATATATGAATAAAACAATCAAAATTATCACCTTCTTGGTACTGAGGAAGAAATTTATTGACCTTTATTGCTTCTGGGGCATGGTTACTCCCTTCCCCATTACCTCCCTGACCCTGGTGAAGAGTCAGCATTTCCTTTTCATGTTGCCTCTGCCTCTCATTTTCTTTGGCTTCTAATCAGTCTCTGTTTTTCTTCAGCCTTCAAATGCCACAATCACTCTGCTAATTCTAATTCCAACCATTTGGCCTCCAGTTCAAGTCTCTAACTCCAGATGGGTTTTTAAGTCCTCTGAGGAAAAGTTGAACCGTCTTGTTTGTGAGAGCTATACATCTCCAATGCCAGACTGTTTGTCTTCCTAGTTGCTGGTCTGTGTTGCAGCTGTGATTAGGGCTGCAAACATTTCCCCTTTAGTCAGGTTGGAGTGCAGCAGTCCTTTGACTTGGCACATCTCAGCCAACTGGTTCCTTGTCAGCTTGCCATAATCCTCTGCTGACCTCCTTGCCTGCTCTCCTTTATTAACTAAACTAATAAAAAGTAAATAAATACAACTATTGTGATATGAAACTCTGAATGTCTACTTTGTAGCTGCTTCAGAGTGCATCTTTTTTAGTGACAACTGCTTACAGGCTACAGGGGTTCGATTAATATCCACACCACTGCTCACCAATATGTGATGTCCCCATGCTGGGCCAGTAATCAAGGAGCCTGAGTCCGTACCACTGACACTGGAGAGGGACGTGCACTTGGAATACAAATGGATGTCCTACTATTCGATGTTGCAGTATTCTTTACATGTGGGGAGTCCTCCGCCCAAGTGACCCGACATCTAGCCAGCATACAGCAGCTTTTAGCTACTGCAAGGTACATGGGACATCACATGGGGTCTATATTATATAAGTGAATGCACTGAATTGCCAACGCTATATAATCAACACAAAATCCACGAAAACCCAAAATGTCGAACACATGGATCAGCGATTTTTGTCCCAGGGAAAAAAATTGCTGATCCAAAAAAAAAAAATAAAAATCAAAGCACAAAATAAAGTGGGGGCTTCGCCCCCCCCCACACCCCCTACTTAAATATACCAACTCCGAGATCACACCACAGTGGAGGAAATGGCAAAGTCCTGAAAACGGCCCAGTGATTTTTTTTTCCCTAGGAAAAAAAATCACTGTTCCATGCTTTTGGCATTTTGCCATTTCACGTAATGACGTTTGACTAAACAGCATTCGCTAAAATAATAGGGACCCCATCACACTTATGGGCTGATGTTGGCCATAAAAGGACATCCAGATGTACAATCCTCAGAACTTTTCTACCGCCATTCAGAATGCTTGACTCATACATTGGTCTGCTGCCTGAGTTCGTTGGTTGCTGCAAGCTTTCAGACAAGTGCTCCATTGGGGATTTATTTCTTTGCTACTGCCTTTTCTTCTTAGTTCATGTCATCCAGGAAGGGCAAGTGTAGGTGTGGAAGGCAGATTCCACATAAAGACAGGCACAATCTTTACCTTTTCTCCTTAGGCCCCAATCATGACCATCGCTCTTATTCCATCAGTCAGGCCTTTGCCCCAAAAACTTTGTGTAGCTGACTTTTGGCTTTGAATCTTTATTTAGAGAATCAATGACTTAACACCTGGTGATGGAGATTATGGAGGGTTCCATGGGTCTGTTGGCTGATCTGATTTGAAGAGGAAGGTCAGTAAGCCTAGGGCTGAATCCTCTTAGACTGCACCTCTTTCCTCCGACGTATCCCTTGAGGTTAGTGAAGACCCGGTGTTACATTTGGGAGTTGGGTCTGGTTCCTAAGCGGGTACCTCTTCGAAGCGTTTAAGGAATCTGACTTAGGCACATCCTCAGTAGCAGTGCTGATGTCCATTTCAGATGGACAAGGGGAACCATGGCTCATTGTGCTTGAGGGTCCCAGGGATGTACCTCCTACTCCAGTTAGGGAACAGTTACCGGAGTCAGTCACAGACATCAGGTCTACATTGGGTTCTTCCACTACTCATCATGCAGAAATGCATGTGAAGAAAAAACAGAAAACCAAATACTCTCAAGCCCCTTTCTGTCCACAGTTTGACTGGAATGCCTTTTCTCAGGGGGCTGATTAAGGCTTTGATGTCTTTGAAGCCTACCTCTGCTGTTTCTGCTCCTTCTTACACATCCTCTCCTGTTAAAAGGGTTAGGAACAGGTATTATCTGATGACGTTGATGATCATGATTCTTCCTCTGATGAGGATTCCTTAGCTTACTCTACACAAATTACTTCCCCTTTAGAACATGCCTTCAAGAGGAGGAGTCCAATGGGGGGATCCCCCAGTAGAAGATATTTATTTTGGGGAGACCATTAACAAAATAAGGGAGTTTTTTTTTTTAACTGGGACTGCTCACAGATTTCAGAAGAGCAAAAAAGGTATTATGACCTTCTACAAATGTAAATTCATTCTCCTTCCGCTGTGCCTCCTGTTTTGCCAGCTGTCACTCGTCTTGTTTCCCATTTAAGATGAACAGGTGGGGTAGTTCGTTTACGTGCTTTATTACAAAGAAACACATTAGGATGGATAGCGGCAGTACAAAATATAAACAAACTGATTAACTGACAGATTACCCAGACATATATGCTTACATCTCAACAGCATACTACAAAATGACAGGCTCGCACATGATCAGTATTTATACACTTGTGTAAGCCCCTAGAAAGCTTCTTAAAGGTGTACATACATATTGATCTGCATCCTCCTTCTTTAATGAATTGCCCACAATACAATGACATTTGAAAAGAAATATGCAATTGTACAGACAATAAGAAATAAACACAACATTCATGTCCAAGTTGCTGTGTATCTGGAGCACGGTCTGGAAATGTGACCTGATCTAGTAATATAGCAATCAAAACTGGGTTTAGCAACAGGGCAGTCATTGGTGAACAACGTACTTCAGGAGTTTTGGGATTTTTCTCAGGAATAGGGATATTTATTGGAACATCCCCTGGAACTGGAATGCTGGATAACTCACTCTGAGATATAGAGTTTTTTTGCAGGTATGATACTGCAATGCAGGCTCAGACACCCGGACCGAATGTTTCTGATTCCACCTAAATTCTGCTCCTTGTGATTCCACAGTGTACTATCTCGGCTCTAGACAGACACTTTTCATGACACCAATCTGACCAAAACCCCTGGATGCCTGCATCCTCACTATTTCCCCTTCTTGTAATGGATTGAGAGTTTTGCTGGACTTATCATAATAGGACTTGTTGGATACGCTCTTTAACAGATTGGCTTTCACTGATCTGTTGTTTTGGAAACATGGAACCAATAATGAACTACTAACTGGTAGTATGGTTTTGGTTTGTCTTGACATAAGTCGCTGTGCAGGTGATCCAAGATGTTTATCATGAGGAACATTTCTGAGATTCAAGAAAACATCACTATTGTGTTGTTTTGTCTTCTCTAGTACTTGTTTTGCACTTTGAACTGTCTGATGTTCTTCGTGTTTCACTGTTGCAGTCATTACATTTGGGTAATGCTGCTGGCAGGTTGCCCTCAGCCGGCCTGATTTCCAAAGTCTTGGGTCCTGCGTTGGCTGCTGTCGCCCCTTCCCTGATGTCATGTCGTGAAGGGTATAAAAGAAGCAGCCAACGCCATTTTCTTCAGTCTTTCTTGCCGCGCGGTGCCCGAAGCAGAAGCAGTTCGCAAGACCAACTCCTAAGATTTTCATGTTTGAGTTTCAGATCCGAAGTCTTCAATAAAGCTAAGTACCCCATTAGGGAAACTTTTTTCTTGCTCCCGACCGATGTCAGAAAGTTAATAACTGTATTCTTGTGGAAAGCAAATACCTCATAAGGATTTTCATTCTTACTGTATTCCTTGCCTAGGCCCTGATCACAACGTTACTGATTGTCGGTTTTGTGCTAGATTTAACCAACGCACTATTAAACAACAGTATGATTTTGCTTTAAACTTTTTTCGATGCAGGTTTAATTATCCTGAAATGTCGTCGGATAGCCATCCGACTACCGGAGTTTACAAAAAATGCAAAGAAAAGGATAGAGAAAAACAACCGAGACCCAAAACCGATGACGAAACTTCTCAGCCAGTTGCCGGTTCTCAGTGAGGTGCTTTCGCAGCCCCTGACGCCCGCTACTTTAGAGTCACAGGCCACTACCGACTCCCATGTGGAGTCGGCCATGCCGTTGGATACTCAAGGTATTGGAGCCTCGAATGCTAATCCCTCAGATGGGTCCGGAGCCGCTGAGCAGGTACTGGCTTCTGAAGGTGTATTCAGACCTAAACATCTTTACATTAAAATGACTTCAGCTTCAAAGGCAAAGACTAAATCACCTTCTAAAGCATGGTAACAAACTCAAGAGCCACGTGGACAGGCCTCTATGCCCAAAAAACAGATGCTCAAAATGGCCGAAGACTTGGTTACCTTGATCAGGGGTTCCCATCCCCCTCCTGATAAGTGGCCTAGGCAAGACACTGACTATGAATCTTCAGATCAGGTTTCTATTTCTTCTGATCAGGAATATTCTCTTCCCCCCATGAGGATTCTGATGCTGAAGAATCTATACCTTCAGCATCTCCTCCTGAGGACTATTCCTTTGGGAAACCTTGCATACCATGAGGGAACATTTCCACTGGGAGAGCCAAGATTTTTCAGAATCTAAAAAGAGGCTCAGGGATTTTCTTTTACTACCTCAGCACAGGCCTCTAGCCATTCCACCTGTGTTAGACATTGTAGATGATGTGTTTTCGGAGTCTAGTCTGACCCCTGACTCCTTACCCCCAGCTCATGTTAAGCCTGACAGATATTACAGGGTTCCTGACTCACACAAATTTCTTTTTAAAACCCTGCTGCTGACCCAGAAACTATTTCACAGGGTCCAAAGGGAGTTAAGGCTTCCACTGCAAAAAACCCAACCCCATCTGACAGAGATTCAAGGGCATTGGATAGATGGGGAAAAAAAGGTTTACATATCTGCAACTTTGGCTATAAGGGCCTTAAACTGTCAGTTTCATATGCTTAAGTATCAGCAACATGTCATGGGATTGCTTAAACAGAAAATGTTAAATTCTGAATGTGCAGAAAACAAGGCAATGCAGGATTTATTGTATGCAGCAGAACAAGTTGGAAAACATACTTTGCAATGTGGTTTTGATTCTTTGGAGGCCTCCTGCAGGGCTGCAGTTATGGGTTCTGTAATTAGGAGGCATGCTTGGTTAAAGGAACAAAATCTGCCTGATCATGTTAAAGTTAAATTACTAGATGCACCTTTACAGCATGATACTTTGTTTGGTGTTAAGGCAGAAGAGGTGTTAAAGAAAATGGAGGACAAATCTGTCAAATATTTTTTACAAGTACAGCCACCTAGGTTTAGTAGACACTGGCCTACGAAAAATTGGTCCTTTCCTGTGTCAGACAAACCTCAAAGGGGCAGATCCAGATGCCTAGGGGAAGATCCCAGGTGCAAGGTTGTTATAGGCCCAAGCAATAGGGTGCTTCTACCTCCAAAGCTGGAGAAGATAGATCACAAACATACAGAAAACAGTCCCAATGACTTTCCCCTGCCTGCACCAAGCACTTATCTTTTGGCAGCACCCTTAGGGGGAAAATTAGCACTTTTTGTTCAAAACTGGCACATCATAACCCAGGACAAGTGGGTTCTAAACATAGTGTGACAAGGCTACAAGTTCCATTTCCATACTCTGCCAAAGGCAAACGGCTGGCCAGATCTGCCAAAAAATCAAGGGGCAGAGGCACAAAAACAAGTCTCATCCCTCATGGACATGGGGGCCATTCAACAAGTACCAGAGCAAGAGCAGGAACAAGGATTTTACTTGACTGTTCTTGGTACCCAGAAGGGACAAGGCCTGGAGGCCGATACTGGACCTATCTATTCTGAACACTTTCCTGGATATTCCAAAATTCAAAATGTTGACTTTGCAGCAGCTTCTGCCCATGCTGGGCATGAATGCTTGGCTTGTGACTTTAGACCTAAAAGAGGCATACCTGCATGTTCCAATCAGACAGTCATACAGAAGATACCTAAGATTCAAGGCTGGTTCAATGCATTACCAATTCTCTGCACTGCCCTTTGGCTTATTTACTGTGCCCAGGGTCTTTACAAAGTGCCTGGCACCAGTTATTGCATTCTGCAGACAAAGAGGAATACAAATATATCCATACTTGGATGACTGTCTCATTCAAGCAGAGAACAAGGACATTCTTCTTCAACATCTGGGGTTTGTGAAAAGACTTCTAACATGCCTATGGTACACAGTCAACAAAAACAAATCAAAACTAGTACCCTCACAAGAGATAACATTCCTGGGTGCAAGCTTGAATACAACTGCCCAGATGGCTTATCTCATGCCAGACAAACAAAGGCAACTGACTACCTGTTTCAAAATGTTGGCAACAAAGGCCCAGTTATCTGCAAGAAAAATTCTGCAGGCTTTGGGCTTCATGGCATCCTGCATCCTACTAATTCCATATGCAAGACTGCATATGATGAAACTTCAATGGTACCTAAAACGTGTTTGGACTCAACATTGCCACAGCCTGGAAACAGTCTTTACTCTCATTCCCTGCCTGCAACAGGAGTTTTGATGGTGGGCAAAGGCTTGTCACCAGAACAAGGGACAGCCATTCACATTACCTCCAGCCAGGCAGACACTAACAACGGATGCATCAGACTATGCCTGGGGAGCCCACATGGCAGGAAGATGCATTCTGGGCACATTGTCCTCAAACCAAACGCATTTACATATCAATCAAAAAGAGATGTTAGCTGTTCAAAATTCCCTGACAGCCTTCAAGGACCTACTTCATCCGGGACAACTACTGATAAAGACAGACAACACCACGGTCATGTGGTATATAGACAAGCAGGGGGGCATACATTCTTACCCCCTTTGCAGACTAGCCATGACCTTGTGGGACACAGCTTTGACTTACCAAGTGCATCTGCTGGCACAATTCCTGCCAAGAAAGGAAAATACTCTGGCAGACACACTAAGCAGAAACCTCATGGATCCCCACTAGTGAAAGCTGGATCCACAAGTCTTCAGCATGATAACAAGGAAATGGGAATGCCCATGCATAGATCTATTTGCCTCCCCTCTCAATTACCAACTAAAAATATTCTGCACAAGGACTTATCACAGACAAGCATGGAAAGTGGACACCCTATCTTTCAGCTGGAAGAACCTATCAGTATATGCCTTTCCTCCACTGCCTCTCCTCCCCAAGGTGCTCCTACAGGTCAGACAGGAGAAGCCAAAGATGGTACTGATTGCCCCAGACTGGCCACACCAGTACTGGTATCCAATACTAAGAAACATCTCTATACCCAGCTTGGACCTTACCTCAAATACCTCGACTACTGTCCCAGAAAAACGATCATGCACAGCCAACTCAGGACATTAAACTTGGCAGCATGGCGGATAATGTAGTCATACAAAAACACCTCTCAGTAAAGCTGTGATGGATGTCATTCTGGAAGCCAGAAGACCTAGTACTAGAAAGTCTTATGCTGGAAAATGGAAGAGATTCTGTGCCTGGAACCAGGCACAAGGTACTGATACAGCGGTACCAAATATTCCTCAGATTTTGCAATACTTAACTGAGATGCTGGACAAAGGCCTATCTTTTTCATCAATTAAAATTCATGCCTCTGCCATTTCAGCTCATTACAATACAGAGCCACCACTTTTTTTCTCACCCTTTATTAAGGCAGTACCTCAGAGGAGCCACAAATTTAAGACCCCCAAGGAAACTACCAATACCTGCATGGGACCTCAACTATGTCTTGGAAAAGCTCACCCTGCCTCCTTCTGAGCCAGCTGCTACTGCTGATATGAAGTTTTTATCTTGAAAAACAGCTTTGCTCTTAGCAGTTACTTCTGCAAGATGAGTTTCAGAGCTACAGGTGCTCAGGGCTGTGGAACCTTTCATCATTTTTCATCCAGACAGGGTCGCCCTGAGGACAAACCCAACATTTATGCCTAAAGTAATGTCCAGTGTGGCACTTAACCAAGCCATCCATCTGCCAACCTTTTACCCAAACCCACAGAACAAGGGGGAGAGAATTCTGCATTCTTTGGGTGTACACAGACAGCTTAGATTCTACTTGGACAGAACCAAAGCTTTCAGGAAGACAGAGTAATTACTAGTGGCATATGCTGCAGGATCACAAGGAAAGCCTATTTCAAAGCAGACTATTTCTAAGTGGTTAGGCCACTGCATTCTTTTCTGCTACTTACACCATGGCAAGCCAGTGCCTAAGGGCATTAGGCCTCATTCCACCGGAGCTGCAGCCACCTCAGCAGCCTTTCTCAGGGGAGTACCAACCAGAGACATTTTAGAGGCGGCTACTTGGAGTTCAGTGAACACCTTTACAAAGCATTATCATCTGCCACTCTACTCTAAATCCAGAGCAGGCTTTGCCACTGTAGTTCTGCAGGGCCTTATAGCTGCTCCAACTGCTGTCTAGTACCAGCCACCCAACCATAGCTTTGGGATTCTACCCAAATGTAATGGCTGCAACAGTGAAACATGAAGAACATATTACAGTTGTGTACACTTACCATAAATGTAGATGTTCAAGTGTATTCACTGTTGCAGTCCAGGTTACCCACCTGCCTTCCCCCCTTTTTTCTTTTGGATCTTATCTTTCCTTCTCTGATTTATACTACCTATGTGGTATATTTGCTTATAGATGAAGGTAAAATTTATATTTCTGTATTTCTGAATATATATATAAATTTGGCTACACTTTTTGGGGGCACCTGACATCTGGGGCAATAAAAACTGAAGAAAATAGGGTTGGCTGCTTCTTTTATACCCCTGACGACATGACATCAGGGAAGGGGCGACAGCAGCTGACGCAGGACCCAAGACTTTGGAATCCAGGCCGGCTGAGGGGAGCCTGCCAGCAGGATTACCCAAATGTAATGACTGCAACAGTGAATACACTCGAACATCTACATTTATGGTAAGTGTACACAACTGTACTTTCTGCCAAATTATTTGACTGCAGGTACTCAGGGCTACTTGTAACATGAGTAAAGTTCCACTCTTCAAGGGCTACTTGTAACACGAGTGAAGTTCCATTCTTCAGCAGATCTTTTGAACTGCTGGCTTGTAAACTGTCTACCTTTGTCAGAAATAACTTTGTGTGGACTACCATGGACTGCAAAATGACCCTTCATCTTAGTAATGACAGTATTGGATGCTAGATTAGGAAGTACGTCAATCTCAAACCAGTTTGAATAAGAGTCTTCTAACACCATGTAATGTTGACCATTCCATTCAAAAATGTCTGTAGCTACTGTTGACCAAGGTAGTTCAGGTATCTGGTTTAGCTGAAGTGGTTCTTTCTGTTGATGTGGCTTTGTACTATTACATACAGAACAAGATGAAAGTGCTCTCTCAATGTCCTGTGACATAGAAGGCGAAAATACTAGTCCTCTCGCTCTTCCTTTGGTAGAATCAGTTCCTGGGTGGTCATGATGCAAAATAGTAATATACTCTTGTTGTAAGGACTTTGGAACAATCACTTTTGGACCTTTCATGATAATTCCATTGTCAGACAAAATTTCATCTCTGTAAGGAAAATAAGGTTGCACTTCCACTGGTAAACAAGATTGCTTTAAAGGCCATCCTTGACTGATAAACTAGTTGAGCTTCTGAAGAACCGGAACTAAGGCTGTATGACATCTAAGCACATCAAGACACGTGGAAGAAAATGTTTTCACTTACATAACTTCAAAATCAAGTTTCTCATTTTCATACTGTTCAGTTGTGTTTTTGGGCAATCTGAATAAAGTATCAGCAAGATAAAGAAGTTTGCCTTTTGTGTAGACAAGATTGAAATTATACTTTTGCAATTTCAACTTCATGCATTGCAATCTGGCTGGAACTGTATACATAGGTTTTCTCAAAATAGTGACTAGAGGTTGGTGGGCCGTTTCAGTCTGGATCGGTTTACTATAAATATAATCATGAAACTTTGAACATGCAAAACAAAATTGCCAAGCACTCTTTCTCTATCTGCGCATACTGCATTTCAGTTTGGGTTAGAGTTCTGGATGCATAGGCTACTGGTCTACCCTCTTGAAGAATGACTGCACCAAGAACAAATTTTGGAGCATCACAAGAAAGAGTAACTGGTTGTGAACATCATTGTATCTGAGAGTTGGTGGACTAGCAATTTTCTGTTTCAGAACATCAAATGATCCCTGGTGTTGTTCTGACCATGACCAAGATACATATTTGCATCTCAGGTCTCTAAGCAGTGCTGAAGGTTGGCTCAAGTCTGGAATGAACTTGCCTAGGTAGTTAACCATGCCAAGAAAACATTGTAGGGCTTGAACATTGTCTGGAGATGGCATATTAAGAATTGCAGTTTGCTTGGAAGGATCAGGTCGTAAGCCTGAACTGATAAATAAATAACCAACATAAGTAACTTCTTGCAGTCTGAATTTTTACTTCTGAGGATTCAGCTTAAGGTTCCCTTCATGTGGTCTTTCCAGAACTTTCTTGTGGTTTCTCTCATGCTCTGCTTCACCATTACCTCCTACTAGAATATCATCTACTATAATAGCACACGGATACCCAGAAAAAAAATTGCTCCATTGCACGTTGGAAGACTTCACTGGCAGAATTTATCCCAAATGGTATTCTCAAAAATCTGTACCTGTCAAAAAGGAGTACTGAAAGTGGTTAGCAATGAAGATTTTCTGTCAAACAAAATTTGCCAAAATTAACTTTTTGTGTCCAAGACAGAAAAAACAATGGCATTTCAGCATAAGAGCTGTAACTTCTTCACCTGCTCACATTGGATGATGAGGTCTTTTTAGTGCTTTGTTCAAATCTCATGGATCAATACATATTCTGATATCATCTGAGATTTTCTTATGAGCTACCACCATGGAGGATACCCATTCAGTTGGTTCATCTACTGAACAAATCACACCTTGCTGCACCATTTTATCTAGTTCGGCTTTGACTCTGTTCTGCATCGGTACTGGAACTTTCTGCTCTGGCCTGACAATTGGACTAACCTCTGGGTCTATCTTCATGGAGTAGACAATTGGGAGTTTGCCTTCAAAAAGATCAGCATAGGAAGAAAATATAGACTGAGCGAAATTAGAAGAGTGGTCTTTCAAACTAACATGACGGACTTCCTTATTACATGAAAGTAGTCCCATTTTCAAACTATCTCTGAGGCCTAATAATGACTGTACATGCCTTTTGACCATGTAAAGTTGCAAGTCATATCTGTTCCCAGCAGAGTAACATGAAAGCACAACTTTATTTTATTTATTTATTTGTTTTATTTTATTTTATTTTACATTTGTTGACCGGGCTAGTCTAACTGGATATATGTCCATTTTCAGTAGAGGCCTGGGGAGATAAGCTCAGAGGAAACAAACAAAATCACATGTACAAAAATTTATGTATACAATGAACATTGCAGGTGCAGTACAGAGAATAATCAAAGAGGTCATTCATTCATAACATAGTGCAAAATATACAGATACAATTAGTACAATACAAAATGTAGTTGCAATACATCATAAAGAAAAAGATGGCAGCTGAATTATACAATATATTAGTATACAAGTAGTCATAAAGAAAAAGTAGGAGCTGAAGTTATACAGTATATTAGTAAAAGTAGTCTCCTGAAGATGTAAGTAATAGTATAGAAGGATAAGGTAAGTTGTTATTAAGAAAAGGAACTTGATTACTGAGAAGAGGAGGGTAGGTTGAACCAAGTAAGAGGAGCTAGTTGATCAGTCAGGTTTAGTACAGGGGCACAACCAGTGTGTTCTGAGGAAAAGTTTCAATTTGGTTTTAAAGAGTGATATAGAGGGAAGAGAGGAAAGTTCGTTAGGAAGAAGGTTCCAGAATTTTCCAGCAGTATTAGAGAAAAGAGAGTCCTCAGCCCTGTTGTTTGATTTACAAATATTCACAAGAAGTTTATTTGATGATCGTAAGGTCTTTAGATTGTTGTCAGGGGTAATGAAGGTAGATAGTATAGGGGTATTGATAGGTTTGTAAAGGGTTTTATGGGCAATGGTCAGTTGGTGGAATTTAAGCTGATTTTGTAATTCAAGCCATCCTAGCTGCTTTACATTAAAACAGTGGTGGGTTCTGAAAGGGTTACTTGTAGCAAATCTGGCTATGTTATTATAGGAGTTTTCCATTTTATTAAGCTTGTTTTTAGAGAGATTAGTATATATGGGCGAGGCATAGAGGAGAGTAGAAATTAGATGGGTGTGAGCAATAGTTATTCTAGCTGCAGGAAAGAGGAAGGATTTGATCCTGTAGAGAGAGTCTAGTTTTCTATTAACAGATTTTAGAGTATTGTTAATATGGGTGTCGAAGTTAAGGTTATCTATGGTGATACCTAGTAGTTTGGTAGTTGGATCTGGGGATATGAGAGTACCATTACTGGATGTTACTGTGAAGTCTATTGGAGGGGACTTACAAGTAGGAGTAAAAAGGAGGAGTTTAGTTTTTTTTAGGTTCAGAAGGAGACAGTGCTGTGTAAACCATTGTTCAACTGTGTTAAACACATTTTGGGTAAGGGAGTGAAGTTCAGATATAGATGTGGCTGAGCATATAAGTGTGGAATCATCTGCATATTGTATGCATGTAGCTTGGGGGATTGCTAGGTGAAGGTCATTGATAAATATAGAAAACAGGAGAGGTCCTAATATGGACCCTTGAGGAACACCAATGTTAACAGGCAGATGGTTAGATAGAATGTTATGCCAAAGTACAGCCTGTTGTCTGTTATCTAAGTAGGACTGGAACCATTTTATAGCTAGTGCATCTAGTGACAGGGATTTGAGGATATTTATAAGTATCTGGTGATTTACCATATCAAATGCCTTAGACAGATCTATAAACAGTGCAGAGGAAAGCATATTGAGGTTATGTTTTTCGTTAATACAGTTAGTAAAGGAAAGGAGGGCAGTAGTAGTGCTGTGGGAAGGTCTGAAACCATGTTGAGAGTTTGAAAGTAAGTTATTTTGGATTAGGTGGTCTAGCAATTGTCTGTGGATGCATTTTTCCATGATGTTTTCTAAGGGAGAAAGTAGGGCTATGGGACGGTAATTGGAGAGTTCAGTAGAGTTACCACCCTTGTGAAGGGGGATAATATGGGATACTTTCCAGATTTTAGGGATGTGTCCTTCACTGATGGTTCCATTTATGAAAATGGAAATGGGATAGGCGATGGATTTGGCTGCCTTTTGTAGATATTCAGCGGGTAGTTGGTCTGCTGAAGGAGTGCACGGTTTCAGTTTTTGGATAAGGGTAAGACTATATGTTGTTGGGACTGGTTGGAAGAGAAATGGAGGGGATGGGTTAGAGTTAGAGTTGGATATAGTTAAGTTCTGAGTAGATAACTGACTGGCAAGAGTTTGAATGGCCTCAGTGAAAAAGGTATTAAAGGCATTAGCAGTCTGCTTGGGATTCTCCTGGTGGGTTTGGTGTGATAGATTGACCTGGGTGTAATAATTGATTAATACTCACCAAGAACTTTTGTGGTTTATTATGGTGAGTCTGCTGGAATTGTAGGTAGTTTCTTTTGTCAGACAGTATAGCTTTTTTAGTTTAATTTCTCAGCTGTCTGAAGTTTTGTTGGTCTACTGGGTTTTTAGTTAAACGAGATTTATTCCAGTATTTATTTCTGAGATGGATATTTTGCCTGGTTTCTTTTGAAAGCCATGGGGCAGATTTAGTTCTCATTCTAATGGAGCGGGTTGGTGCATGGTGGTCTGGTATGGTGAGGTAGTTAGAATTAAAGTAATTAACAGCTTCCTCCAGTGTGAGGTATTTTAAGGGAGACCAGTTACATGCTCTTAGTTCTCTCTGGAAGAAATTGGGGTTGAAGTTTTTCTTGGTTCTAATTGTCCTAGATATGGTTGGATTAGGTAGATTGGATTTAAGCCTGATGATGTAGGTTAGTTAGTGGTCACTTACATCATCAGGGAGGGTTCCAGCTTCATATGTCTGGGGATGATTATTTATGAGAATCCAATCTAAGGTACTTTCTTTCTTATTAGGTTTGTTTATCCTGGTAGGGGATGTAATGGTTTGAGAAAAAAACAAAAAGGTTAATATGGCTGGCAGGGTGGCTACTGCTACAACACTTCCAATCAATATTAAAATCACCTAGGATTGTGGTTTCTTGGGGTAAATTTTGGGATAACCAACAAAGGATATTTTCTATGGTGGCAATGTTATCACAAGGAGGAAGATAGATACAGATAATATAGATGGATTTGAATGTGTTAAATTGAAGCATGGTAATAGGAATTTCAGCGTTGGAGTCTTGAGGTGGTTTATAGTCGTGGGTAGTAATCTGTAACCCAGATTTAAATAGGATAGCTACACCACCACCCTTTTTGGTTGCACTGTCAAGTCGCAAAATATTATAACTGGGTGGGATGACTTCATTGTCTTTAGTTACAGGTTTTAACCAAGTTTCTGTTAAACAAAGAATGTCAAACGAGTAGACATCCAAGAGATTATGGAGTTGTGCAACTTTGTTATTAATGCCACGTATGTTGAGGTAAGCTAATAAGAGTGAGTTAGGTGGTTTGATAAGGGAATGGATAGTAGAGGGGTTGGGTTTGAGGAGTTGAGTGGTAGTAGCAGTTGTTGGGCCTGGGTTTGGGTGAATGTCTCCATCTTTTAAAGAGAAGAGTAGTGTTTGAAGTCTAGGATTTGGGAATTTACTATATAGAGGTAGAGATTTTCTGGGATTGGGAGAGTCATATCTAATGTGGGCTATCCTATGGTGTTTTGTTAGTAGATAGCTGGGTGTAGATGTTATGTTAACATGGTTAGTGAAAGTAGGTAGAGAAGGAGAGGTAGAGAAGGATAGGTAGATAGCTTATTGAGGTAGAGAAGGTGTGGATTTAATGGGTGTTCATAGGAGGTTAGCAGGTAAGCTAAAGTTAGAGGTGGTAGAAGTGTAAGTATGAGTAACCTCTGTAAGAGGGCTGGGGTCGGTAGCTTATACATCTGGAAGGGTAAGTTGTTAGGTTGCTGTTATAGGCTCGGAGGTCTACTAAGTGTGGAAAGGAATAGGTGGAGGGTGTGGTGGGGAGAGATGGGGAGTGGTAAGTGAAAGGAGGGAATTGGAGTTAAGTGGCCAGTGGTGAAGGGTTTGTGATTGGTGGAAGAGGGAAGAGGTGTGGTTAGATGGTATAAGAGTAGGACCCCTGGGGTGGGTGGAATTTGGGGGTAGGGTAGGGGAGCGGAGTGAGCCCGCAGGGTGAACGGAGCGGTTAGAGACAAGTGAAGGAGAAGCTAGAGAAGAAACTATCAGCAATGCAATAACTGAAGGAAAGTTAGGCAAGCCAGGAGTGGGAAAGATCGGAGATAAAACAGAAGTCTATGAGAAAAACAAAACAGGTGGGTGTAGACAGTTGAAGTAAAGGGTAAGTGAAAAAATAAGAGCAGGTCTAGGACTTAAGAGATGCAGTGTAATTACAGAAGAAATACAGAGGGATAAGCAGGAGATAAAGGATGGGATAAGGCTGCCACCTAGTGGGCAGATCTAGTATTGCAGGTAAGTATGTAAGGGAGCTAACTGGTTTAGAACTAGGGAAGGAGTGATAGCTAGTAAATGGGGTTATAAAGTAGAAGAGGTTTGTTGGATACAGGGTAGATAGTAGGGGGGTAAAGGCTGTTGGCTGTTCAGGCTCGTAGTGTACTTTAGAACCTCTGAAGCAATAGTAGACGGTAGTCAGCTTTACAAGCAGGACATAGACAACCACATACTTTCTTGCTTCCTTGAGGGAGGGTGCAGGGAAAATAAGGCTGTTAGATGAGACCGCAGGTATTTTGATAGGGTCCTTTGTCACCAGGTAAGTAGGTTCTTAGAGATTATATCAGGAACAGCACAATGGGGAGCAGGGTACTTTAGGGAGAAAGAGAGACAAACATGGAGGAGAGAAAAAAGAAGTCGCACATAGCAGGTAGTTATGACAATTAAACAAACAAAAAAAGCTTTACATGAAGACACAATTAATAAAGTAGCTTATATTCATGCCCTTATTTCTGAAAGAAGCTATTGGAATCACTTTTAAGCTAGTTGTACTGTGACATTATAAAGTAGTCTAAACTATCATTTAGAGAAACTCTGAATCAGGTTTACTGAAATTGGGAGCAAGCAAAAACATAAGCTTCTAATATCTAAATATAAATTATACCAGCAAAAATAAAAAAATAACCGGAAAGCTACCTTAGAAAGAAATTACTGTACTACTCTTAGCAGGGATAGTGAGTTTACAGTGTGGAATACAACACTGAAAAAAAGAAAAATAATGCTATCACTTACTAGAGATGCTACATCTGGAGGGCTTTCAGCTGCAATTAGAGCAAATATGGCATCAAGTGTTTTTAAAACCTTTGGTGTGTTGTACCTGAGCAATCGCTTGGGGGAGGGGGGGTGAAGGAAGGGAGGGAAACCTTAAATTGGAATTTAAAGTAGCAGGGGAGAATCCAAGGGAATCTGCTAAACCTAGTTAATTATCAAGGACATCCAAGGAAATAAGGTAAACATACAGGCACCCTTGTTCAAGGACTGGAAGGTATCTCCAAGAAAAACTATGTGTAGGAATACACCACAGGCGGAAGTTGTATGCTGCTTACCAGTCTGCAATGGCAGATTTTATTATCTTTTATATTTGTATTCCCCTTTTCTCATTGTTTGCTGCACACAATGTAGCTAAAGATAAAAGCAGCTGGACACTGCACCTCTGTTTGGTGTTTAGTGAAGAACAAGTATTGAGGAGGAGGGACTGAAGGCTATGACTATTGAGAGGGGATAAATACCTTCACATATAACAAATTATCAACAGTGAAATGGAATGAAAGGGGTGGGGGTGGGTAAGAGGAAGAAGGTTTGCAGCTATTGCCCCTGGGGTATGCACTCTAGCTGACTGTAACAGATTTTAACAAGGCATAACAGTAGTTACAAAAGCTGGCACCTACACTACACAAGCGGCAACAACAAGGTTCCTGGAGTTAAACCAGGAGCTGCAGTCTATTTTTGGATGATTGCTGGTTAGAGTTTTCTTTGCTTTTAGCTGGACTGAGAAGATTCCTTGCTCACACAAGTGGGGGGGACCCAAAGCGATCAGGTCCTCAGTGGCTACTACCCAAGCGGCAACAACAAGGTTCCTGGAGTTAAACCAGGGGCTGCAGTCTATTTTTGGATGATTGCTGGTTAGAGTTTTCTTTGCTTTTAGCTGGAGTGAGAGGATTCCTTGCTCACACAAGTGGAGGGGGGGGGGGGCAAAGCGATCAGGTCCTCAGTGGCTTAGAGATGCTACACCTGGAGGGCTTTCAGCTGCACCTTCAGTTTGAATTTCTTCACCACCATAAGCAAAAAGCTTCACATACTTTGCCAAATTAAGCTTCTCACCAGCACATACTCTAGCAAATGTTTCTGCTGACATAACATTGCACTTTGAAGCTGTGTCAACTTTGAGTTCTATGGGTTTTCCATTTATCCAAACATTGCACAATGCTTAATTCTTTGCCCATAAATCTACTGCACTGACTGTTTCATTAAGCACAGGACACCATCAACATAAAACGTAGGGCCACAGCGTTCTAATTGATCAACTGAACTCAAAGTTGACACAGCTTCAACCACAAGGAATTCTATAGTTATGTCAAGAATCTAAATGGCAATGCTCAGATCTGCTCTGAGTTACAACAGAATGGCATTAAATATACTGATCCCAAGGATATTGCCAATATCCTGGCAGATCAATTTAGTGCCAACTTCACCCCCCTTTCACCCCCTAAAGGGCCCATCTCAATATGAAACGATTGCCAAATTCCGATAATCACAGCCACACAGGTAGAAACCGCACTCTCCAAAGCTAAGAATACAGCATCCATGGGACCAGATGACATCCCAGTCTGTGTACTACATGAACTACAAAATAAACTGGCACCTCACCTAAGTGTCATGTTTAATCATAGCCTCACCTCAAGCTTCATGCCCACCGAGTGGTGCACAGCTACAGTTATCCCGCTCCACAACGGAGGATCTGCCTTGGATCCCAGGAACTACCGTCCCATCAGTCTGACAAGCCTGATCTGCAAGGGCATGGAACGCATTATCATGGAACTTATAAACAAAGACATTGGCAACCTTCAAACACTGGACCCCACCCAGTTTGGGTTTGTGAAGGGCTGATCTTGTCTCCTGAATCTGATTGACTTCTTCGAATCAGTCTCCAGAGCTGTGGACGAGGTAAGGTGGTCCACACAGCCTATCTGGACCTCGCCAAGGCCTTTGACACCATTCCCCACTCTGGAATCATAGATAAACTTACTAAGCTGGGCATAAATCCCTATGTCACTCGATGGGTTGCCAACTGGCTTACTGACAGAACCCAGTCTGTAAAAGTAGCCGACTCCAAATCCAGCTCCAGACAAGTGACAAGTGGAGTACCTCAGCGTTCAGTCCTGGGACCACTCTTGTTTGGCATCTACTCCTCTGAAGTACAGGCCAACACTAAGGGACTCTGGCTAACAAATTTTGCAGATGACTGCAAACTGGGAGCCATTATTGAATCCCCAAATGATGTGGATATTCTACAAAAGGGCCTTACAGAAACAGATGCCTGGTGCCAGAGCCATGGGCTCAAGCTTAATGCCAAGAAATGTATAGTTATCCCCTTTGGAAAAAAACATGTACCCATGAATTACCACATAGGTGTCAGGACACTAAACATCGAAAGTGTGATGACAGACTTAGGGACATAGGTGGACAGTGGTCTCACTTTTGATAACCACATAGCCGCAACAGTCAGGAAATCCTTCTATGTGGCACACCTCATCACTAAGGGCTTTTCATCCAGAAAAAAGGAGGTAATTGTCCCACTGTACTCATCCCTCATTAGACCCATTATAGAGTATAATGCCCCATTTGGTATGTACCTCACAAGACATCTGCAACAGCTGGAAAGGCCACAGAAATACCTCACTAAAAGAATCATAGGCCTAAAGCAGATGCCATATGCTGACCGTCTAAAAAAACACCAGCTATACTCTGTGGCGTATCGTCTACTCAGAGGCGATCTCTGCTTAACATACAAGGCCATGTCAAACCCTGAGCTATTGGACATGCTCCACTTAAAGAAATCCCAATCCCTCAGAGTCACACGCTCCCGGGATCTAAACCTTATCATCACAATGAACAAAACATACTGGAGGGATAGGTTCCTGACCCAGAGACTCCCCATACTCTGGAATAGACTGCCCATACATATTAAGCAGAGTACCTCATTGATGATTGGATGGGAGATAGGAAATTCACCCCGGGGATCATGTCAGTCGCCCTGCTAGACAGGGGCCCAGAGAAGTAAATATTGTGGGAAGAAATATCCAGGAAATTGTTATGGCTAGGCTTGCATAGGCCTTAGGGCCAATAGCCTAGTACCAACCTATGAACCTATGAACTTGTCTCTTTGAATGTTCCCTTTTAATAAAAGAATGCCCATTATTTGATTTACAAAACCTTTTGAAATTATTCCACTTATTGCATTTGTGGCATTGCTGACCAAAAGCTAAGCACTTTTCTCTTTTGGGCTCATGATTTGCACCACAGTTATGACAGTTGACTACAAAACTGGGTAGAGGCACATGCTTTGAATTTGCTGACTTACTATTGCTTCACTGAGACTGTACGTGGTGTGGAATTTGCTAGAAAAGTATGGGGTTTCCCAGTGACTGTTGCAGGGCTTATAGTTGCTGCCATCTGATTGGCCCTGTTTCTTTTAACCATGTGCTGTATACTACCAACATTAGCTTTAGAAGATACTGGAAGCATGCATTTCTCATTTGTAAGCATATTTGTGTGCTTTTCTGTGAGCTCATATATCTGACAAATCTCAATGGCCTTATTCAAAGTTAAAGCACTGTCATGAAGCAAAATCTTTCTCACAGCATCATCTTTAATACTACACACAAGTCTGTCTTTTATCAACTCATCCCTTAAATCACCAAATCTGCACGTTTTAGTCTTGTTTCTCAAATCAGTTATATATGCTGCAAAACTTTCCCCAAGCTTTTGATCTCTTGTGTAAAAGTAGTGCCTTTCCATTGTAATATTTGTTTGGGGGTTACACATTTCTATAAATTTATGTTTTAAGCACTCAGGGTCTTCCTTTGACTCAGCCGGTAGCACTATATGATGGTTTTTCCCCTCCCCTGCAAACACAGCAGGTACATACACAAATGAATGCTCTCTTTCTATGGCTTCTGAACCAGCTATATTAAGCAGAATAAATGCCTTTGTATGGTCATCTTTATCAGAAAATGCAACTTGTATGAAAATATCGTACTCTTGCTCAAACACTCTTCAATTCTCAGCAGCATTATTGTCAAAGATAAGTGAAGCCAGTTTTCAAAATCCATCTGCCATGCCAACAAAATATGCCCAAACACACTGTAAAAATGGCCCTTGTAATTATATACACACATGCACACACAGTCAGTACCTGTAATAATATTCAAATGCACAATAAACTCTTCGAAATACTCTACTTTGTGAAATATGGTCTGAAATGGCTGTATTTTGTGAAATAACTGTACTGTAATACTGCAGAAACATGCAATCTCTCTTTATACTTTGGATATCTTGAATAACTTTAAGAAATGTGAAAAAGTATGTGCTATAAGCTACTTCGAAAAAAATGTGGTTGTATTCCTTATTTTATTCATTTTTATGTGATACGGACATTATGTCAAACGTTTTCCATAGTTATTCAAATATTTTTCTCAATATGTCACAGTTTCAGACATTTCTTTTACTTAAAAATTCATTTAGAGCATTCTGAGCGCTTCATTTCTTATTTTGCAAATAAGAAATAATTTAAGCTTTGATACTTGAAATTTGCTTCTGACCCGTTTTTGCCAGTTAAACATGCAGTAGTGATGATACACTCTTCTATATTCCACCACCTTTAAATGAGTGCCTTCTCGGTCTGGAATCTGTATTTCTGGATCCCATTTTGACACCATGTCACTCTTCTTGTTTCCCATTAAAGATGAACAGGTGGGATAGTTCATTTATATGATTTATTAGAAAGCAACACATCAGGATAGATAGCAGCAGTACAAAATATAAACAAACTGATTGACAGACTACACAGACATACATGCTTACATCTTAGCTTGGTACAAAATGGTAGTCAGGGTCGCACATACTCAGTATTTATATATTTCTGCAAGCTCCTAGAAAGCTTCTTAAAGGTGTACATACATATTGATCTACACCACCTTTCTGGATGCTTTCTCATCCTCTTCTAAGGCCCCTGACTCACAGGCTCCTGCTCCAAAAAAGGCCAGACAGGTTCTACAAGGTGCCTGATGAATGCAAGTTCTTGTACAAGTGTCCTTTGGCTGATCCAGTGGTTGTTTCCATTGCTTCAGACAGGTCTTCTAGGTTGCCTTCGTCTTCTAAACTACTTCCCTCTGATAAAGAGAGTAACATTCTGGAAAGATTTGGTAAGAAAATTTATACTTCCTCCACTTTGGCCATCAGAGCTGTGAATTACCAAACTCACATGTCTAGGTATCTGTTGGCCCTACTTTCTCAGACCTCTCAATCTCTTGCTCAGCTTCCAGATTCTGACATTAAAAATCAAGTTCTGTCTCTTTTTAGCAGCTTCTTCTCAAATGGCTAGACACTCAGTTAAATGCAGTTGAGAGGCTGTTGAGGCATCCTTCAGAGCAGCTGCAGCTGGTTCTGTACTTAGAAGGCACTCTTGGTTGAGTCTTCAACCATTGCCAGATGACATAAAAGCAAAATTGTTGGACGTACCTCTAGATAAATCTGCTGTTTTTGGTTCTGCAGCTGCAGATGTATTTAAGTCATTGCAAGAGAAGAGAAAGGAACTTCAAGATTTGAAGCACCTTTTCATTTCTCCTGTTCTTAAATTCCACAGGACTTTTCCTTCAAAGGTATTCTTTGTTAGAAGATCAGCACACACGTCTTCTTCCCCTGGTTCTTCTTCAAGACCTAAAAAGACTGCTAGGAGACCTCCACAATCTAAGATTACTAGCTCTACACTTCCTCCCAGCAGTCCTTTCTAGTGAGACCAACTACTCTGTGACTACCAGTCTCATCTAAGTCTTACCCATCTTTCTCTTCGTCTACCTTTCTCTTTTCCAGTTTGTGAAAGGATCACTCAGGATTCCTGGGCTCTTTCCATTATCCAACAGGGATATTTCATGACTTGGAAAAATCTCCTCCTTTTCATGGGGTTCCACAGCCCCCTACAAACCAATTGAATTTGTTTCCACATGTTCTAAAAGAGTTATTATCTAAAGGCACAATTCAACAGGTGCCAATGGACCAGAGAGGCAGAGTTTTTTTTTATTCAAGAATGTTTCTTGCCCCAGAAAAGATGGTCCTTGGAGATCAATTCTGGACCTTTTCCACTTAATCACATTACTAAAAGTGCCAACTTTCTGCATGCTGTCTTTACAGACTTTGTTTCTCTTGATTCCCCCTCAGTCTTACATGGCTTCTCTAGACATTTTATTTTATTTTTATTTTATTTTATTTTACATTTGTTAACCGGGAGGATCCGACTGGATATATGTCCATTTTCAGCGGAGGCCCGGGGAGAAAAGCTCCAGAATATGTAACAAAAAGCATTAATATCACAGTGTAAAATTATACATATTAAACTAGAACACAAGTTATTCCATCAAATTTATCTTGGATGTAAGTAAGATTAGGATAATAAGGAAATATAGGATATTAGCCAGGTGCTCGGGCTTTTAGTCAAACAGAGAGTTAATTCTAGATGCTTACCTTCACATCCCCATCCATCCTCTTTACAGGAAATGTTTACATTTCTCTGTGGATTCTTTGCACTTTCAGTTCTCTGCCTTGCCTTTTGGACTTTCAGCTGCCCCAAGGGTATTCACAAACTGCTTGGCCCCTGCAATTGCTTTCCTCAGGGTAAAGGGTATTCATATCTGTTCATACCTGGACAAGCTTCTCTTTCTGGCTCCTCTTTTAGAACAGCTGACTCAAAATCTGCAGTTTGCTATCCTTCTTCTACAAAGTCTGGGATTCACCATAAATTAAAAAAAAAAGATTTGGTCCCTCGCTTCCTTTTTCCAAAACATTCTGCCTCTCTCCTCCCTTACAGCCACAAACTCCACATGAGGAAATTTCAGTGGTACCTAAAATCAGTTTGGATGCAGCATACCTACCCTTTGGAGTTTGTGATCCCTCTTCTCCCATGCCTAAAAACTGAGCTTCTTTGGTGGATTCAACAATTTTCTCTGAATCTAGGACTTGATCTGCATCTTTCAGAGTCTACTCAAGACTTGTTCACAGATGCCTCAGACATAGGTTGGGGGGCAACCTTTGCATCAAAGAAGGTACAGGGCCTTTGGTCTCATTCTCAAAGGAAAGAGCATATCACCATCAAGGAAATGAAGGCTCTTATTCTAGCCCTGCAGTCTTTTCATTCTCTCTTTCAGCCAGGTCTTCTGAGAGTGTTTACAAACAACACCACAGTTCTCTGGTATGTCAACAAGCAGGGGGGACAAAGTCTTACTTTCTTTGCAGGTTAGCTGTCATGGCATGGGATTTGGCAGTTCAGTACAAGGTGAATCTTCAATAGGTTTACATGCCATCTGCTCGAAACTTTGTGGCCAACACTCTAAGCAGGTCCATGACTCAATCCCATGAATGGATGCTTCACAGGGATGTGCTCCTGGATTTGGTCCACTGGTGGGGAAGTCCTCTTCTGGATCTGTTTGCCTTCCCTCTGAACAGACAATGTCTTCTATTTTGTGCCAGACTCCCACATCCTCTGGCTTGGAAGGTGGATGCCCTATCTTTTCCACAGAAAAGGATGTTTCTTTATGCATCCCCCCGCTCCTCTCATTCAGAAATTCCTGCTGAAAATTCAGCAGGACAAACCAAAAATCTCACTGGTGACTCCCTTTTAGCCAAAACAGCATTGGTTCCCTCTTCATCTGCATTTAGCCAAGGGCAGTCATCATAAGTTACTTCACATTGTGGACCTGCTCTCACAAGACAAGGGATCTCTACTTCATCCACATTTGTTAACATTATACCTGACCCTATGAATGATCAACTTTTGATTTCTTTCAGGCACCTTTTCTCAGGACATGCATAGGGTTCTGCAGGAGGGCATGCAGCCCAATACTAGAAAATCTTATGCAATTGGAAAAGATTTTCAATTTGGTGTCGTTCATGAAATCTAGCTCCACTTTTAATGGACATTCCAGTGGTTCTTTCTTACTTGTGTGAGTTACTTAACAGTGGTTTGGCTTACTCATCAGTGAAAGTTTACTTGTCAGCTATTTCTGCATGTCTACCTTTGGCTTCCAGATTGGAAGTAAAACTTTTTTTAAAGGCTTCCTTCATATTAAACCACTCAGGAAACCAGTTCATCTCCTTGGGATTTGAATAATGTCTTAGAAAAGCTTACTGTTGCCCCTTTTGAACCTGCAGCCTCAGAATCCTTAAGGTTTTGTACTTGGAAAACAGTTCTTTTGTTAGCTTTAACCTCTGCTAGGAGAGTTTCTGAGATTCAAGCTTTAATGGCTTCTCCACCGTTCATTATTTTCCAAAAAGATAGGGTGTCTTTGCATACCAATCCTTGTTTTATGCCTAAGGTGGTGATTGAGTTGACTCTTAATCAGTCTATACAATTGCCCACTTTCTTCCCTTTTCCTCAGTCCTCCAGTGAAAAGATCTTACACATCCTGGATGTGCATAGACAACTCAGATTTTATTTGGATAGACTAAGACTATCAGAAAGTCTGATCAGCTATTTGTTTCTTTTTATCTCAATGCTCTGAGTTTGCCTGTCTCTAAACAGACAATTCCTTCTTGGATTTCTAAGGCAGTTTTGTTTTGTTAAGATTTCCATGGTAAGCCTCTCCCTGCTCCTGTTAAGGGCCATTCCACTAGGTCTGTGGCTTCCTCAGGTACATTCTTTAAAGGCCAAGATAGTAACTTTATTTTAGAGGCTGCTACATGGTCTTCTATGCATACTTTCACCAAACACTACAAGTTGAACAGCATTTCTAGATCTAGAGCAAGGTTTGCTAGAGCCATTCTTCATGACTTTGTTGAAAGCTCCTCTACTCTATTCCTTCCTCCACCCAGGGTTCTTACTAAACTTTGGTACACTCCCATCTGTAAAGAATACTGCAAAATTGAATAGAAGAACATAGAACAGTTGTGTAAAATCGTACCATAACCATAGATGTCCTTCTCTTCTATGTTGCACTATTCTGTCCCTCCCTCCTTTCCCCTATATCTTGTTTCTTTCCTCGGATGGCATATTATTGCTCCTTAAGTCTGGTGTTCAATTTGGGCCATTATAGTTCTGAGGATTGTACGTGTGGACTTCCTTTTATGGCAGACATCAGCACATACATGTGACATTCCATGTAGCTTGCAGTAGCTAAAAGCTGTTGTATGCTGGCCGGACATTGGGTCACTTGGGAAGAGGACTCCCCACATGTAAAGAATACTGCAACAAAGACTAGAAGGACATCTATGGTTAAGGTAAGATTTTGCACAACTATTCTATACACTCAGTATTTCCAGATGCAGACCTCTCTGCATCAAGCACAGTTTACATTAAGAGCACACAGGGCACACACTAAGCCTTGGGTCTGGGTGTCTCTATCTGCACCTCCCCAGGTCCCCAATAAGGCTCCCCACTGGAACTGTGAAACCAGTGCTTCATGTCCCTGCCCCAAGTAGCTGACACATACACTCTTTGAGATTTAATTTTTACACACACACACACACACACACACACACACACACACACACACACACACACACACACACACACACACACACGCAAACAAACACACTCACACCTGGGAAAGGCTGGCACAGATTACCCACTCTACCAACTTTGCCCAGACTATTAGGCAGATTTACTGACACCAGTCAGTTACGATAAGGCTCTTAAAAGGGTATTCAATAATGCTGAGTGAAGTTAATATTAATACAAATGGTAATGCTCACCAAACAGGAAGGCTTTCAGAAGAGGCCAGTTATCACCAAATAAATATATGCAAATACTCTCAAAGCGTAAATATTTTCTAAAAAGCACCAGCCACAATGAAAAGTTTAAATATATTTATTAATAAATAATAAAAGAACAAGAAAATGCTAAATAAATATTTGGAGTAAATCACAGAGTTCAAATCACAGGAAATTATTGAAAACAACATTGATGGACAGACTCACACACATAAAGAAAACAATCATTAAACTAGGCTTCACTACATTCCTGACTAAATCTAGGAGAATTACTATTCCTTAATAACTCACTTGATAGAGCAAGGCATATTGAAATATGTGAGCAGTCTTTCTAGTCAGGTTCCCCAAAACAGAATACTCAATACTCAGAGATTATTCCCTGTAAAATATAATATCCAAGATGGCTTGCAGAATGACATCATCTGGTCACCTGACTCTAGGCTCTCACAGTATCCACCTTTGACGCTGAGGAATTTAGCATAGATGGCTACAATATACATCTAAATGTTTATAGCAGTGCCTGGGGCTTTCCCTCTTTTTACTAAGCTAATGAACAAGGGCTTCTTCCAGACCCACTGTTTCTGGTCCTATTCAGCATTGTGGGATGCCATTTTAATGGTTTAACAGCTCATTTACATTTCCCTTATTTTTCTTAAATTAAGCTAGCTGGTTAACCTCTGCTGTCCCAGTGTCCTCTATTAAAACATATACAATTTAATTCAGTTACAGTAAAACATGTACATTTCTTTTCATTCCATCGGAGTGCACTGTTGATACATTTTAACATAAGCAAACCTCACAAATACATTTTCATCACAAATATCATCAAAAGTCCATCTAGCTGTGCTGACACAAGTCCTACATCCACTGCCCTACTTCTTCTGGCATGGCTGTCAGTACCTCCTGTCATCACAATGATGGCTATTTGCTAAATAAAACAGTTACATATTGAAAACAGAGTTAGCATGAACAACAGTAAACTTCTCTTCCCTTGTAACTCAACAGTCCTTGAAAATGCACTGAAAGTCAACAGTCCTTGAAAATGCACTGAAACTCAACAGTCCTTGAAAATGCACTAAAAGGTAACAGTCTTTGAAAATGTCCTGAAACTCAACACTGAAATTCAACAATCCTTGGAAGTACACCCCCTGATGACAGTTTGGTAGTTGATGTAGAGGATTCAGGCTCTTGTCTCCTGTAATTAAGGTGCAGGGTTTGAGCCTGAACAAGTTAACCAATCTTCCATTCCTAACTGGGGTTTTATTTATTTATTTATTTGACATTTGTTAACTGGCTTAGTCCAGCTGAATCATAAGACCCACTTTCAGTGGAGACCTGTGGAGAAAAGCTCCAGGACACAGAAGAGAAAAAAAATGGGAATATATTACAAAAAGTAGTATAATCATGAAAAACATTAGATGTAGTCATACAGTGTTGAAAGTCACAAATTACATAGAGTTATATCATATACAATTAGTGTACAATTACATAGATAATATCAACATATAATTTGGGTACAGATAGAGTATTTTCATAGCATAGGCAATGTAAACAAAGTAAGATTTTTTTATGCCTGGTAGAGTAGTAGAAGTTCAAGGATGTAATAGTAAATAACTGCACAGCAAAAAAGTTGAGAAGGAAGAATCAGTGGCAGGAAAGCTTAGGAGTGAGGTGGAAAATTAAGTGGGATAGTGACAAAGGCAGGATTTAGAGTTCAAGAAGTATTTTTTGACTTCAGCCTTGAAATAGTTAGTAGAGTTAATGCTACAGATGTCTCAAGGAAGCCTGTTCCAGACTTGGGACACTGAGTTTTATAGAGGAGTTTGATGATATTTATGTTTGATTTATAAATGGGCCTGGGTTTGGGTGAATGTCTCCATCTTTTAAAGAGAAGAGTAGTGTTTGAAGTCTAGGATTTGGGAATATAGAGGTAGAGATTTTCTGGGATTGGGAGAGTCATATCTAATGTGGGCTATCCTATGGTATTTTGCTAGTAGATAGCTGGGTGTAGATGTTATGTTAACATGGTTAGTGAAAATAGGTAGAGAAGGAGAGGTAGATAGCTTACTGAGGTAGAGAAGGTGTGGATTTAATGGGTGTTCATAGGAGGTTAGCAGGTAAGCTAAAGTTAAAGGTGGTAGAAGTGTAAGTATGAGTAACCTCTGTAAGAGGGCTGAGGTCGGTAGCTTATACATTTGGAAGGGTAAGTTGTTAGGTTGCTGTTATAGGCTCGGAGGTCTACTCGGTGTGGAAAGGAATAGGTGGAGGGTGTGGTGGGGAGAGATGGGGAGTGGTAAGTGAAAGGAGGGAATTGGAGTTAAGTGGCCAGTGGTGAAGGGTTTGTGATTGGTGGAAGAGGGAAGGGGTGTGGTTAGATGGTATAAGAGTAGGACCCCTGGGGTGGGTGGAATTTGGGGGTAGGGTAGGGGAGCGGAGTGAGCCCGCAGGGCGAATGGAGCGTTTGGGACAAGTGAAGGAGAAGCTAGAGAAGAAACTATCAGCAATGCAATAACTGAAGGAAAGTTAGGCAAGCCAGGAGTGGGAAAGATCGGCGATAAAACAGAAGTCTATGAGAAAAACAAAACAGGTGGGTGTAGACAGTTGAAGTAAAGGGTAAGTGAAAAAATAAGTGCAGGTCTAGGACTTAAGAGATGTAGTGTAATTACAGAAGAAATACAGAGGGATAAGCAGGAGATAAAGGATGGGATAAGTGGGCAGATCTAGTATTGCAGGTAAGTATGTAAGGGAGCTAACTGGTTTAGAACTATTGAAGGAGTGATAGCTAGTAAAGGGGGTTATAAAGTAGAAGAGGTTTGTTGGATACAGGGTAGATAGGAGGGGGGTAAAGGCTGTTGGCTGTTCAGGCTCGTAGCATACTTTAGAACCTCTGAAGCAATAGTAGACGGTAGTCAGCTTTACAAGCAGGACTTAGACAACCACATACTTTCTTGCTTCCTTGAGGGAGGGTGCAGGGAAAATAAGGCTGTTAGATGAGACCACAGGTATTTTGATAGGGTCCTTTGTCACCAGGTAGGTAGGTTCTTAGAGATTATATCAGGAACAGCACAATGGGGAGCAGGGTACTTTAGGGAGAAAGAGAGACAAACATGAAGGAGAGAAAAAAGAATTTGCACATAGCAGGTAGTTATGACAATTAAACAAACAAAAAAGCTTTACATGAAGACACATGTAATAAAGTAGCTTATATTCATGCCCTTATTTCTGAAAGAAGCTATTGGAATCACTTTTAAGCTAGTAGTACTGTGACATTATAAAGTAGTCTAAAGTATCATTTAGAGGAACTCTGAATCAGGTTTACTGAAATTGGGAGCAAGCAAAAACATAAGCTTCTAATATCTAAATATAAATTATACCAGCAAAAATAAAAAAAATAACTGGAAAGCTACCTTAGAAAGAAATTGCTGTACTACTCTATGCAGGGACAGTGAGTTTACAGTGTGGAATACAACACTGAAAAAAAGAAAAATAATACTATCACTTACTAGAGATGCTACATCTGGAGGGCTTTCAGCTGCAATTAGAGCAAATATGGCATCCAGTGTTTTTAAAACCTTTGGTGTGTTGTACATGAGCAATCGCTTGGGGGGGGGGGGTGGAGGAAGGGAGGGAAACCTTAAATTGGAATTTAAAGTAGCAGGGGAGAATCCAAGGGAATCTGCTAAACCTAGCTAATTATCAAGGACATCCAAGTTAATAAGGTAAACATACAGGCACCCTTGTTCAAGGACTGGAAGGTTTCTCCAAGAAAAACTATGTGTAGGAATACACCACAGGTGGAAGTTGTATACTGCTTACCAGTCTGCAATGGCAGATTTTATTATCTTTTATATTTGTATTCCCCTTTGCTCATTGTTTGCTGCACACAATGTAGCTAAAGATAAAAGCAGCTGGAGACTGCACCTCTGTTTGGTGTTTAGTGAAGAACAAGTATTGAGGAGGAGGGACTGAAGGCTATGACTATTGAGAGGGGATAAATACCTTCACATATAACAAATTATCAACAGTGAAATGGAATGAAAGGGGTGGGGGTGGGCTAAGAGGAAGAAGGTTTGCAGCTATTGCCCCTGGGGTATGCACTCTAGCTGACTGTAACGGATTTTAACAAGGCATAACAGTAGTTACAAAAGCTGGCACCTACACTACACAAGCGGCAACAACAAGGTTCCTGGAGTTAAACCAGGAGCTGCAGTCTATTTTTGGATGATTGCTGGTTAGAGTTTTCTTTGCTTTTAGCTGGACTGAGAAGATTCCTTGCTCACACAAGTGGGGGGGACCCAAAGCAATCAGGTCCTCAGTGGCTACTACACAAGCGGCAACAACAAGGTTCCTGGAGTTAAACCAGGGGCTGCAGTCTATTTTTGGATGATTGCTGGTTAGAGTTTTCTTTGCTTTTAGCTGGAGTGAGAGTATTCCTTGCTCACACAAGTGGGGGGGGGGGAGCCCAAAGCGATCAGGTCCTCAGTGGCTTAGAGATGCTACATCTGGAGGGCTTTCAGCTGCACCTTCAGTTTGAATTTCTTAACCACCATAAGCAACAAGCTTCACATACTTTGCCAAATCAAGCTTCTCACCAGCACATACTCTAGCAAATGTTTCTGCTGACATAACATTGCACTTTGAAGCTGTGTCAACTTTGAGTTCTATGGGTTTTCCATTTATCCAAACATTGCACAATGCTTAATTCTTTGCCCATAAATCTACTGCACTGACTGTTTCATTAAGCACAGGACACCATCAACATTAAACGTAGGGCCACAGCATTCTAATTGATCAACTGAACTCAAAGTTGACACAGCTTCAACCACAAGGCATTCTATACTTATGTCAAGAATCTAAATGGCAATGCTCAGATCTGCTCTGAGCTACAACAGAATGGCATTAAATATACTGATCCCAAGGATATTTCCAATATCCTGGCAGATCAATTTAGTGCCAACTTCACCCCCCTTTCACCCCCTAAAGGGCCCATCTCAATACCAAATGATTGCCAAATTCTGATAATCACGGCCACACAGGTAGAAACTGTACTCTCCAAAGCTAAGAATACAGCATCCATGGGACCAGATGACATCCCAGGCTGTGTACTACATGAACTACAAAATAAACTGGCACCTCACCTAAGTGTCATGTTTAATCATAGCCTCACCTCAGGCTTCATGCCCACTGAGTGGCGCACAGCTACAGTTATCCCGCTCCACAAGGGAGGATCTGCCTTGGATCCCAGGAACTACCGTCCCATCAGTCTGACAAGCCTGATCTGCAAGGGCATGGAACACATTATCATGGAACTTATAAACAAAGACATTGGCAACCTTCAAACACTGGACCCCACCCAGTTTGGGTTTGTGAAGGGCTGATCTTGTCTCCTGAATCTGATTGACTTCTTCGAATCGGTCTCCAGAGCTGTGGATGAGGTAAGGTGGTCCACACAGCCTATCTGGACCTCACCAAGGCCTTTGACACCATCCCCCACTCTGGAATCATAGATAAACTTACTAAGCTGGGCATAAATCCCTACATCACTCGATGGGTTGCCAACTGGCTTACTGACAGAATCCAGTCTGTAAAAGTAGCCGACTCCAAATCCAGCTCCAGACAAGTGACAAGTGGAGCACCTCAGTGTTCAGTCCTGGGACCACTCTTGTTTGGCATCTACTTCTCTGAAGTACAGGCCAACACTAAGGGACTCTGGCTAACAAATTTTGCAGATGACTGCAAACTGGGAGCGATTATTGAATCCCCAAATGATGTGGATATTCTACAAAAGGGCCTTACAGAAACAGATGCCTGGTGCTTGAGCCATGGGCTCAAGCTTAATGCCAAGAAATGTATAGTTATCCCCTTTGGAAAAAAACATGTACCCATGAATTACCACATAGGTGGCAGGACACTAAACATCGAAAGTGTGACGACAGACTTAGGGACATAGGTGGACAGTGGTCTCACTTTCGATAACCACATCACCACAACAGTCAGGAAATCCTTCTATGTGGCACACCTCATCACTAAGGGCTTTTCATCCAGAAAAAAGGAGGTAATTGTCCCACTGTACTCATCCCTCATTAGACCCATTATAGAGTATAATGCCCCATTTGGTATGTACCTCACAAGACATCTGCAACAGCTGGAAAGGCCACAGAAAACCTCACTAAAAGAATCACAGGCCTAAAGCAGATGCCATATGCTGACCGTCTAAAAAAAACACCAGCTATACTCTGTGGCCTATCGTCTACTCAGAGGCGATCTCTGCTTAACATACAAGGCCATGTCAAACCCTGAGCTGTTGGACATGCTCAACTTAAATAAATCACAATCCCTCAGAGCCACACACTCCAGGGATCTAAACCTTGTCATCACAATGAAGAAAACAGAAAACATGCTGGAGGGATAGGTTCCTGACCCAGAGACTCCCCATACTCTGGAATAGACTGCCCATACATGTCAAACAGAGCGCCTCATTGTCCCGCTTCAAAAGGAACCCTGATGATTGGATGGGAGATAGGAAATTCACCCCGGGGATCATGTCAGTCACCCTGCTAGACAGGGGTCCAGATAAGTAAATATTGTGGGAAGAAATATCCAGGGAATTGTTATGGCTAGGCTTGCATAGGCCCTAGGGTCGATAGCCTAGTACCAACCTATGAACCTATAATACACATATTCATCATGAGTTAATCAACTATCCTCTTTTCCCATTTTCTGCATAGGGTTGGGATGCCATGTCAACTGTTGCCATCTGTCTCGATTCAATGTCACTGTCACAGGTCTTCTCTCATAGAATTCATCAATCTCTTTCCTGTGTACCATTCTTTCCTCGTCTTCTTCCTGTCTGTCCCAAATCTTCTTCACCAAATTGTCTTCTGTGTTCCTGCACATGTGCCCAAACCACTGTAATCTGTTCTCTTTGACTTTCTCTGCACTTGCAGCTACTTTGGCTTCTCCTCTGATGTCCTCATTTCTTTATCCATCCCATAGTGTCCATCCTACCACTCATCTCAGGCACTTCATCTTGATCAGCTCTAGCTTCCTCAACTGCTCTGCCTTAACTGCCTAGGTTTCAGTACCGTACAGTATTACTGGTTACACCACTGGTTCATACATCTTACTTTACAGCTTCTTTGGGATTCTTCTGTCATACCTTATCCCTGACACTCTGTGCCAGTTGGCTGTAGCCCCTCTGATTCAGGCCTTGACCTCCTCATTCAGACTTGCCTTCTCCTCCACCAACCCTCCCAGATACATGAAGCTGTACTCCATTTCATTCCATGTACCTTCAGTGTTGCATTCCATTCCCTATTCTTTGCTGAAGTTCTTGCTCAGTCTGCCTGTAATGCCACATCATCTGCATAAAGCAGCTTTGTTGATCTGTCTCCTCCAACCTGTTTGCTAATGCAATAAGCAAATTATTAGTATTTATTTATTTTTTATAGGGAATTATTAACCAAACCTGTGAACATCTATAACCATTAATGTAGGTAATACAGAGCATAATTTACACACAGCATCACATTAGCAAATCATATTTAGTTTTTTTATTTGAGCAGTAGTAGATGCCATTGGTGAAAAAAACACATGATTTACAAAACAGTCAGTATGTCAGAATAACAAGAAAATACTAAGACAATATGCCAGGAAAGGGAGCAATAAACACGGAAAGGCAAATTATATGCTTATTCTGCAAAGCATATTCCCTAGAGTACCCTTGGCTCTTTAGTAGATAATCTATAGAGACTGAGAAAAAGCAGTACTATGTGTTTAAAACAATGTTAGAGTGCAGAGAGTTTTGTATAGAAAAAGTTTACATAGGTAGACAGGGTTTTAGATGCAAATCTTGTACACAGACAGTAACTGGCCCCTAGAAGGTAATCTCACAGCTGAGACATAAATCAGCAAGCAGTAATATTCTATTACAGTTTATTATCTTTCAGTAGCAACAGAAAAATGAACCACTGCAAAAGCAATTCCAGTGAAACTTAAAATACATATGTGCGTGTATGTGTGTGTGTTTATAATATTTATGTGTGTGTGTTTATAATATGTATGTCTGTGTTTGTGTGTGGATATAGTTGGAGAGATGGGCAGATAGATAGATGCAGACTAAAAACTGTACAGCTAGCAAATGCTCAGAATTTGGAGCAGTTTATAACCTCTAAAAATTCATGCTGTTTTGGCTGCTTGGCACAGGCATATGAAACCTTTATTTTTTGCTTGTGTACCTGTGTTTATTTAGAGGCCTGATCACTGCAGGAGTCAGTGATGAGGGAGAAGGCTGGATGGGAATGATGAATCAATGTCTGCTCACCTATTCCATGGTGGTGGGGGAAGGAAGAAGCAGGTAGTACTATGGACAGACAACTAAGGCAGAATCTCTAGTAGTGATACTGGAGACATGATTAGAAGCTGTGGACAAAAATACAGTGACTATTAAAATGTGCTGTAATATTACTAAATCATTTTTGCAGTGGGTTCTCTGACCCTGCACCTGTTACTATGAAGGCTTCACCCCTTATACCCCTGCTTATCCTCTATACTAACCCTGAGATTGCTGTGCATTGGTGTCTGGAGAATACTCCTTGAAACCATAATCTCAGACTTGGTGTATAACCCCTTATTACAGCTATAGTTTTGCTGTTCTGAAATTTTAATTACAGCCCCCCAAATATGAACAGGCATCTATGCAGATTACATATCTCCCAACTTCCATGTCTCCAAGCATCCATGCAGAAGTAGTACACGTGGCTTAAGCAAGCACACAAAGCCCCACTCACCCACAGTGCCAATGTCTGTGACATGGTGTGTTGCACTGGCTACCCTCTGAATGCTTTTCTCATGAAGTACATGAGATTCTTCATAACTTGTGCCTCATATGGAAAGCTTATGGTGGTTGGCCACATAGATGTGGAGCAATTCACTGAGATCCACTGCATTTAATGAGCATTTTTGTTAACACTTCAGAGATAAACAATAACTTTGCAGCTTTAGAAGAAAGGGGCAAGCCATCCACACTCACGAAATGTTCTTTACTTACCCCATGCACTCCCACCTTATTTAATATAACATCCTTGGAGGTTTCACAGCCTCAGGGCAGGTGAATGATTTTTCAACAAAGCAGCCTGTCTATACAGTGGGACTCAATGTACTTTACAGTTACCTTAGCTATACATGGCCTGGTGATTATCAGATGTACTTCACTGGCTGTGGCCTACATCCCACATTTCTGTTCTCACCCTCCAGGGTTGTATGCAGCTGTGTCTTACTCACCCTGCCTACACCAAAACTGCTTTCTTAAATGTGCCATACTGACTTTTAAACGCTTGAAAGAGTCAGAAAATATTTTTTTTTATATCTGATACACTAATTTGTAGTTATTATATAATTTTTAACAATTTGGTTTATTTGATTTATTTGGTTCACCATTGTATTCAGCTGAAGCTTTATTTTTGAGACACATTTGTATTTCCTGTGTGTCAGGGACTTCTGTTCCATAATTCCTTTTGAATACATGGCTTGGTACAATATCCATATATAGTGTTCGTACAGAGATAAAGGGGTGAATGATGTAACATAAGTTACTTGTTGGAGGCTCTTATCATAGCTGTAGATATTTGATTTAATTTTTCTATTTTTCTGTGTTGTCTGCCAACTATAATTTTCTAATGCTTTGTGGTTGTGTGAACCTGTGACTGACTGTATAGCCCATCTAGTGTGGCGTGCAGATCAAGAACCTAGAATGAGATGGCTGCTTGTGGAGTTGTGTAGCTTGGCGAGCTCCTTAGGATAAACTGATGACAAGTACATGACTGGACTGCTGTTGCATAGGGTGTCTAATTTGGCCTGGGACCATAGCTTAAATGGCAGAAAGCTAAGTGACTGTGTTTCTGAAATGAAACACTGAGGTTGTGGTTGTTAAAAGGATGAAATCTTTTTTTTTTTCATGCATGAAGTTGAAATTCTTTGGTGAGTTCTTAGGACATCTGTATTGTCTTTCTGGTGAGGATTTGTAGATGACCTTTATATGACATCAAGGATGGAATATTGTCTGTGGCGATGCACCCTTTGGTATGTATAAAATCAAAGCATATCTCTCAACGGTTCTAGTTTACATAACCGACAGCTGCTTTCACCGACAATGAATGTGCGAGCGCCAGAAGATTGACAATCCAGAAGACCGACGCTACGGATCACAACACAGACGCCGAGGATAGTGACTTGGAAAAAGGCTGTGTAAGTATGCGGTGGTGACGGACGTTAGGGTACGAGTAAGGTAAGTGTGGATATTGACGGTCTGTGGGGATAGGGGTGGGTTTAGTGATTTAGGGTCAGTCTTGTGGTTAGGTAAATGTGCGGTAGTGATAGTGTTTGGGTTAGGGGCGGGTTAAGTGAGTTAGGGTTAAGGCCCGTGTTAGGTAAGTGTGCGGTAGTAGTATTTTTGGGTTAGGGGCGGGTTAAGTGAGTTAGGGTTAGGGCCTGTGTTAGGTAAGTGTGCGGTAGTAATATTTTTGGGTTAGGGGTGGGTTAAGTGAGTTAGGGTTAGGGCGCGGGTTAGCTGAGTGTGCGATAGTGACGGACCTTAGGGTAAGGGTTTGGGTTAGGGTTGTAGATAGTTGTGTATGTGAGGTTTAGTGTGGGTTTGTGAGGATTTTGGTGTGCTTGTGTTGTGTGTGTGGTTTTTGGACAGGGGATATGTTTTGTTAGTTGATTGTTGTTATTGTGGTGTGTGCAGCGTATGAGGTTTCGTGTTTATGGACCGTCGGTTATTTGTTTGTCGGGCAGGTGAGGTTTCGTGTTTATGGTTTGTCGATTATGTGGTGTCGATGTTTGTGTTGTCGGTGTTTTGCAGTGTCGGTTATGTAAACTAGAACCCTCTCAACTAGAGAAGCCCCAAAAATACCTTACTAAGAAAAATAAATGCTTTAAAGACTTCAACTGTCCTAATAGATTAGTACACCTCTCCAGTAGATTAGCACACCTCTCCTAACAGATAAGCACACCTCTCCTAACAGATAAGCACACCTCTCCTAATAGATTAGCACACCTCTCCAGTAGATTAGCACACACCTTTCCTAACAGGTAAGCACACCTCTCCTAACAGATAAGCACACCACTCCTAATAGATTAGCACACCTCTCCTTATACTCTGTAGCCTACAGATTGCTGCAAGGTGACCAGTGTCTAATTTTATTAGCCATGAAACACCAACTCCTATCTGACCTCCTGTTTGTTTGCAAAACCAGTGGCTCTACAAACACCCGTACTAGTGACCTAAAAATAAACAAGAGTAGATAGAGAGAGAGAGATTCCTAACTCAGCGTATTCCCAGCCTATGGAATAAGTTACCACTACAGGTGAACAAAGTAGTACTGTAACTACCTTTAAGGCTAGTCTTGATGATTGTCTGGGTAGACACAAATTTACACTAAGACTCTCATATAGAGCACTGCTTAGTTTGGGAAGAGAGAACTATTAAATGCTTGAAAAGGGAGGCACAAAATTTAAGTAACTCTTCTTATAGATGTATATAGCTAGGTATTGTATAGTCCTGCTAATAATTTGAGTAGTACTGTTTCTGTGTGGGTTTAGTACTTTCAGGGACATATGTACATTGTAAGATCAGTTGTTACTCTTTAAACATTTTTGTTTCACTATGGGTGTCATATCCTTTCCTTTTTTGTTTGAAAGTCACATATAGGGTTAGTCATCAATGTTTTAGGTGTAATTTAATTAGGATTTGTTTAAACAATTCTATAAAACAGCTCTCAGCCAAAACAAGCAACTGTTTTAATTATGCAGTATTCACAAAACTTAGAGAAGTCTGACACCACCCTCAAAATTTGAATTACTCAGCATTCTTCAGTATTCTGCATTTTGAAGTTTAGATGTTTAGATATAACTGTGTTAAGCTGTTATTTAATTGTGCTTACCAATCTTGCACAGTGGGTGTAAAGGACTGTGTCCATACCTCCCAACTGTCCAGATTTTTGCCTCATATTTTTAGTGTGTTCCTCATAAAATTTGTGGTTTTCTGTCAAATCACTGAGATAATCTGAGGATTGAAGTCACTAAATAATAGCATGCATTTGAGTTTCAAACTTCACATGCTTCAGAAAATGTATGCTAAAACAAACCCTGTTACTCTAGCAACTTTCTGAGTTTGTAAGAGCAATATATAAATCTGTCCCTATTTTTGGACCTTTGTCCCCCAATTTTGTTAGGCTTTGTCTAGATTTCTTGCAGACAGAGGTTGAGAGGTATGTATCCTCTGTGTGGACTAAGAATGTTTTTGTTTGTTTAGGGATATCAGTAAAGATATTTTTTGTCTGGCAATGCTGAATTGAGCAGTCATGTGCCAGTAAACATAAGTATTTTCATTTTTTTTGACAATTTAGGAACAACAGTACAGGTTAAAACAATGTGTGTTTGGGTTGTTAGGTCAGTTCATCATGTGTAGCTGTGATTCTTAGGCACAAATCTCCTGAAATAGCACTACAATGAGCAAAGCTTAAACTGAGCAAAGAAGAAAAATAGAATTCTGGAAGAATCATTAAATAGATAGCATTTGTAATGGAATTTTTAAAAAGGAATTTGTATTATTAATGCATGCTATCTGTATAAATAAAACAAAGTGCTACTTAAGTTGCTATTGATCTTCAACTGAAACATATTAAATTCTTTTTGAACTACTGTGACTGCCCTCATCTCTGACATGATTAGAAAGAATAGATATTACGTTTATAACTAAAGGCAATCTTAAAGGGCTTTTGTTTCTAAGAAACGTTACTAACCCACAGAAAACCAAATTCAGTTGCTGAGCAAGGTTTTTTTATTTGAAATGCCCTGAAAGAGTATTTATTCTTCATAGCTTGTGATATTAGTACCAGTGTGCTTAGTGTCCCTTTATAGTTATAGTTAATACAAAATGTATAATTGTGCATTTCTTTGTGAAACTTTTGAAATAAATTTTTAGCTGCAGTCTGCTGCTGAACTGTGTCAAATCTTCAATGTTCTAGTGATGCAGATTAAAGCAACAGTTTGCATTATACATTTAAGGCTGTTTTACGATCACATAAGTACTAAACTGACAAGAGTTTTAGGAGTCTGCTTGGTAGGATATAGTTAACTGGCTGCATATAGGGTGAGAGCATACCTCTCACCTGTCCAGAATTTTGCCGACCATCCCTGATTCTTGCCTCATATTTTTGCCCTGTCTTTTCATAAAATTTTCAATTTTCTGGTGAATCACTGAGGAATACAGTCTGAAATAATGCCAACAGACATAAGAGTTTTATACATCAAAACCTGTTGTTCTGTTAACTTTCTAAGTGAATTAGAGTAATATTTTAAAGCATTCACTGATTTTGGCCCTTATGCCCCCACACATACACACATACACAGAAGCTCATAATTTTATTTGTCCAGAATTATTGACCAAATAATTCAAAATATGGATGGACAGCGGAAAACTATATGCTTCTTGCCATGTCAGGTGTAAAAGTCATTACTTGTAGATATGATATACAGTAATATATATATATATATATATATATATATATATATATATATATATATATAAACAAAACATTTTCAAAGGTCTGTAGTTTAGAAATTGTTTTGATATATATTATTTTTAGAGGCTGTTGCAGTTTATTTTACAATACAGATAGTGGCAGAAAGAGAGGTTTTATTGATTTGTTAAGTGTTAAATACAATTTCCTAATATTACCTTGGCTTAGATAATTTTCTTCAAAACATATGGGATGATTCAAAACAGATGTAGGTTTGTCTGTAATTGAATAGAGTGCTTTAACTTCTCATGTGTACCAGCTCCAGCAATCTTATTGAAACATGTTTTTTTCTCTGTTGCTATGTTGAGCTGAGGGATATGATGGGCTTTCTGGAAAATGTCTTCCTGATTAAGGATCACAGCATGTTGAATGGTGGTTGTGAGAGATCACACAGATAAAACTATAATTTACAAAAACAACAAACTGTGCATGTGTGTGGCTTATCCCTGCATGGCTTATTGTTCTTGTGAAGCATAACGTTTACTTGTAAACCGAGAAAGCTGAACTTGGTGTGTGTGTAATGGATGAAACTGCATCATTAAGGTCATTTTGCTTTCTCATTCTGTTCTGATCAGTGGAGTGTGGTCACAGTACTGATGGGCCCTTTCATAGGCAGGAGATCAAAGAGCCTGCTTGGATACTGTCCAGTTCCAGTAATAAGAGCTCAGCCAGGTGAGTCGTGCATCCAGAAGATTAGCTCCTCTACAGTTATGCCTGTAACCTTTACACTGATAAAAAGTGCAAAGCATCAGCTGAGCTTTTAGCAGTATTTATTGCATAGCTGTGCAGTCTTCACTACTTAACAAGAGGGCAGAAGTCAGAATGATTAGTTTCTCCAATTATTTACTTTATTTTCCTTATTAACCATTGAGGTTTGCTGTTTATAAAGTGACTTTTTCACACACAACCTAGGTTATAAGCATTGCACATCTACAGTATATGATATGACACAGTGCAGTAAAACAGGCATATGGGCTTTATATCCTTTAAATTGAAACAGTGTACTTTAATGCATATAACCTGTTTATTTTATTGAAAACTAGCACTTTTAGAAAAGAAAATAGATATAAAAGCTTTCATAAATACACTGAGGTAGATCTCAGGTTCAGCTAATAAAATGCTCTGCCTTTATATTACTAGCAGTCATTTTAGTTCTGTATGTACATGACTGACTACTTTTCTCCGTAGTCATTTAAAGGACTCTAATTGTATTGTAGAGCCACTCCACACAAGGAAGAGATCATCCACAAAACGCCTATAGAATGGTACTGACTCCTGAAACAAACTATTCTGAAACAAGAAGCTATGTTCCCACTCTGCCATCACCAAGTTGGCGTAGCTATTGGCACAGGAAGTGCCCATAGCTACGCCATCCTTCTGCAGAAAAATCTTGTCATGGAAACAAAAAAGATTGGATTCTAAAATAATAGCCAACAACATAAGGATCCTGGCTCATGCCTGGACAACGATCACACTGGCTCCAACAGCAACATTGGCCCAGCCATCCCCACAGACCAAGCTGGTCGTGCAGGTACCGTTGCCAATGCTGTACCCATCGGAACGGACTCTGTGCTGGAGCCGACAGCTACCACCGACTTGGATGCCAATGCTGATTCAGTAAGAAGGGCTGAATCTTTAGTCAGCAGGGCTGAACCAACTGTCCCGCCTCTTGAACCAGTCGTTAGGAGGAAAGTTTCCTCCTATGCATCGAGTAGAGATCCTGATGGACGGGATCCCATTTGGCCCTTGGATTCCACTTTTCACCATTCTCCCTCCAGAGGGATGGCAGACACCCTTTTCCCATCAGGGTGCCTACTGAGCGAGGAGAAGTCGCTCCAGAATGCCAAGGGGAGGTACAAGAGGAAACTTTAGCGGATCGTCCATCCAACCGACAATCAAGAAAATGTGGGAGGAAGCATTAGGACTCGTGTTCAATTTGTCCAGTCATGTTTTGACTGAACATGAGTCACAAGTCCTCTCTAAGGGTCTCACTTTCATTCCAACCTCAGATAGTAGATCTGAAGAGACTTTAAGAGACTTTAAGCTTTTTGTCAGGAATTTGTCCCTGAAGGTCTTCTTCAACAGCACAGAGATGAAGGCTAATACCACTGTGTTTAGGACACCTAGTACATTCCTCCCTCCGATACACCCTCTGGTTGCATATAGCAAACTGGTAGAAGATGAGATATATAGGTTGAATGGGTCAGAATCTGGCAACAGGAGAAGGAAATATAACCTCAGCCTTATACAACGTAGGGCCTTGGACTCCCTACGTAACAACAGGGAGATTATTATCCGACCAGACAAAGGAGGTGGGATTGTAGTTTTGACATGGACAGGTATAATAATGATATGCTACTAATGTTGGCTGATGACAAGTTTTATGTTCCTATTACCAATGATAGGGTGGACAGCATCATTGAGAGCATAGCCCATATTATTTGGTCTTTTTGATAATGGTGTTATTGATACTTCTCTATATGAATTTTTCAATGTGGTTCATCCCCTATTACCTACCATTCAGGGTCTCCCAAAGATCCATAAGGATTCACTACATCCACCTCTTAGACCCATAGTTGCAGGGAGAGGGTGGTCAACTGAACCCCTGTCACTTTTGTTGAGGCACAACTCAGACCATTGGTTGATGCCAATAGGTTCATTCTTAAGGATACCAGACAGTTTTGTTGGATTTCTACCAATATATCAACACTTGTTCAGGAATTGAAGACCTCATATGGGTCACCATGGACGTTCAGTCCTTATTTACGGTTATACCCAATGAGGAAGGTAGAGCAATGGTAGGTGCATATCTGAGGAGAACCGACCTCCCTCTGAAGTATGATGTTGATTTGATTCTTATGTTGTTGGCTATTATTTTAGAATCCAATCTTTTGTTTCCATGACAAGATTTTTTTGCAGAAGGATGGCGTAGCTATGGGCTCTTCCTGTGCCAATAGCTACGCCAACTTGGTGATGGCAGAGTGGGAACATAGCTTCTTGTTTCAGAATAGTTTGTTTCAGGAGTCAGTACCATTCTATAGGCGTTTTGTGGATGATCTCTTCCTTGTGTGGAGTGGCTCTACAATACAATTAGAGTCCTTTTTTACACAGATCAACATGTCTGTCACCTTTCTGAAGTTTACTATGGATTGGTCGAATACCACTATTCCTTTTTTAGATGTCTTTGTTGATAAATTACCCTGTGGGATAGTCAACACGGGCGTTTATCGCAAGACCTGCTATAGGAATACACTGCTGCATCGTTCGAGCATGCATCCTGGCTATGTATACAAGAACATAGTGAAGGGACAATCAATGCGGATGTCTAGATATACACCCCTAGACAGTCATCTGGCAAGTGAATTAGGAGACCTTAGCAGCAAATTGAGGGAACGTGGCTATGACCACTTAGATATCTCCAGAGGGATGGCGGGCATTGCAGATCTGAGGATAGACAGAGCGAAACCATATTTCTCAGATGGTGCTGTTGAAATATCTGTGAGAGGCCAGTGATGGCTTGGATAGCCAAGAGGCGGTTCAAATATGGACAATGGAATTGCATTTCCCATTTTACACCAGGGATGTAGGTACACTTAAAGATATTTTCTCTAAGCATTGGCACGCTTTTATCAGTTGACCCAACTATTAAGAGCCTTACAGGTACTCGACCTAGATTCGTTTACGGAATAAAAAGAACTTAAAGAGTTTGCTCTGCTACCCAAGGGTCCATAATGATCCACCTGCTTTGTTGGGTCCCTACATGACCACATGCGACAAATGCAATTTTCGTCCATATATAGAAACCGACCCTGTCTTCCGATATCCATATGGTTCGGGTATTTACTACATCAGGACGAGGGGCAATTGTATGTCCAGAGATGTAGTTTACCTAGCCTGCTGCACAGTCTGTCCAGCCTACTATGTAGGCAAGACCAATAGGACACTGAGGGATAGGATTCGTGAGCATGTATACCACACAAGGAGAGGTACTACACATAATGCACTATCCAAACACACTAATGACAAAGGTCAAGAGCATCGTTTTAAGTTCAGGATCTTGGAACAGATCTCAAGGACATACAGGAGAGGGACATTAACAATTATACAGAGACCAGGGAAATCCATTGGATTATTAAGTTTAGGGCAGATATCACCCCAGGTCTCAATGGAAGGGTTCCCCTGCGACCTCTGCTGAAATCAAGAAGGTTATTGTCCAAAAGATGTTAAGAGGCTATGAAGAGTTTTTTACTTTGTGGCCAGTAGGGTCTTTTTGAACCTTTATATGCATAGATGCTCTGTCAATGTTTTGATAGTTATGTTACTAAAATTTCCCCCCCCCATCTGTCACACATACTTTTGATTTATTTATTCCAATAATGGATATGAATATGAATGGCTTTGTTTTGAAATGCTGTACCGTTTTATGATGGTGTATAGGAATTTTATATATGACTTTTTTACATGATATTTTTAATGAGCCATGTACCTTTAAATAATGGACAGGATTTTGGCGCCATTTTGGCTTTTTAAACTGATGTTTACAGACAGTTTAGTTGTATAGGTCTGAAGAAGCTCATGCGAAAGCGCTCACCTCTTTTTATTAATAAATCTGCTTTTTACATACCTCGCCTGCACTTGGATTATTTACATCATTGGCTATTGGATTTAGGAGCTATTTGTGATTTAAATGAGACTGCAATCCTCCATTGTTTTGCTCAGCGGTGTTTGTTTTTAACTATTTATCTTTGAGCTTGTTGTTCCGTTGAGCATTCACTCCACTGGTCCTCTTTATTCATTATAAATTCTATAAAACAGCTCTCAGCCAAAACAAGCAACTGTTTTAATTATGCAGTATTCACAAAACTTAGAGAAGTCTGACACCACCCTCAAAATTTGAATTACTCAGCATTCTTCAGTATTCTGCATTTTGAAGTTTAGATGTTTAGATATAACTGTGTTAAGCTGTTATTTAATTGTGCTTACCAATCTTGCACAGTGGGTGTAAAGGACTGTGTCCATACCTCCCAACTGTCCAGATTTTTGCCTCATATTTTTAGTGTGTTCCTCATAAAATTTGTGGTTTTCTGTCAAATCACTGAGATAATCTGAGGATTGAAGTCACTAAATAATAGCATGCATTTGAGTTTCAAACTTCACATGCTTCAGAAAATGTATGCTAAAACAAACCCTGTTACTCTAGCAACTTTCTGAGTTTGTAAGAGCAATATATAAATCTGTCCCTATTTTTGGACCTTTGTCCCCCAATTTTGTTAGGCTTTGTCTAGATTTCTTGCAGACAGAGGTTGAGAGGTATGTATCCTCTGTGTGGACTAAGAATGTTTTTGTTTGTTTAGGGATATCAGTAAAGATATTTTTTGTCTGGCAATGCTGAATTGAGCAGTCATGTGCCAGTAAACATAAGTATTTTCATTTTTTTTGACAATTTAGGAACAACAGTACAGGTTAAAACAATGTGTGTTTGGGTTGTTAGGTCAGTTCATCATGTGTAGCTGTGATTCTTAGGCACAAATCTCCTGAAATAGCACTACAATGAGCAAAGCGAAACTGAGCAAAGAAGAAAAATAGAATTCTGGAAGAATCATTAAATAGATAGCATTTGTAATGGAATTTTTAAAAAGGAATTTGTATTATTAATGCATGCTATCTGTATAAATAAAACAAAGTGCTACTTAAGTTGCTATTGATCTTCAGCTGAAACATATTAAATTCTTTTTGAACTACTGTGACTGCCCTCATCTCTGACATGATTAGAAAGAATAGATATTACGTTTATAACTAAAGGCAATCTTAAAGGGCTTTTGTTTCTAAGAAACGTTACTAACCCACAGAAAACCAAATACAGTTGCTGAGCAAGGTTTTTTTATTTGAAATGCCCTGAAAGAGTATTTATTCTTCATAGCTTGTGATATTAGTACCAGTGTGCTTAGTGTCCCTTTATAGTTATAGTTATAGTTAATACAAAATGTATAATTGTGCATTTCTTTGTGAAACTTTTGAAATAAATTTTTAGCTGCAGTCTGCTGCTGAACTGTGTCAAATCTTCAATGTTCTAGTGATGCAGATTAAAGCAACAGTTTGCATTATACATTTAAGGCTGTTTTACGATCACATAAGTACTAAACTGACAAGAGTTTTAGGAGTCTGCTTGGTAGGATATAGTTAACTGGCTGCATATAGGGTGAGAGCATACCTCTCACCTGTCCAGAATTTTGCCGACCATCCCTGATTCTTGCCTCATATTTTTGCCCTGTCTTTTCATAAAATTTTCAATTTTCTGGTGAATCACTGAGGAATACAGTCTGGAAATAATGCCAACAGACATAAGAGTTTTATACATCAAAACCTGTTGTTCTGTTAACTTTCTAAGTGAATTAGAGTAATATTTTAAAGCATTCACTGATTTTGGCCCTTATGCCCCCCCCCCCACACACACACACACACATACACAGAAGCTCATAATTTTGGGTTTGTCCAGAATTATTGACCAAATAATTCAAAATATGGATGGGACAGCGGAAAACTATATGCTTCTTGCCATGTCAGGTGTAAAAGTCATTACTTGTAGATATGATATACAGTAATATGTATATATATATATATATATATATATATATATATATATATATATATATATATATAAACAAAACATTTTCAAAGGTCTGTAGTTTAGAAATTCGTTTTTGATATATATTATTTTTAGAGGCTGTTGCAGTTTATTTTACAATACAGATAGTGGCAGAAAGAGAGAGGTTTTTATTGATTTGTTAAGTGTTAAATACAATTTCCTAATATTACCTTGGCTTAGATAATTTTCTTCAAAACATATGGGATGATTCAAAACAGATGTAGGTTTGTCTGTAATTGAATAGAGTGCTTTAACTTCTCATGTGTACCAGCTCCAGCAATCTTATTGAAACATGTTTTTTTCTCTGTTGCTATGTTGAGCTGAGGGATATGATGGGCTTTCTGGAAAATGTCTTCCTGATTAAGGATCACAGCATGTTGAATGGTGGTTGTGAGAGATCACACAGATAAAACTATAATTTACAAAAACAACAAACTGTGCGTGTGTGTGGCTTATCCCTGCACGGCTTATTGTTCTTGTGAAGCATAACGTTTACTTGTAAACCGAGAAAGCTGAACTTGGTGTGTGTGTAATGGATGAAACTGCATCATTAAGGTCATTTTGCTTTCTCATTCTGTTCTGATCAGTGGAGTGTGGTCACAGTACTGATGGGCCCTTTCATAGGCAGGAGATCAAAGAGCCTGCTTGGATACTGTCCAGTTCCAGTAATAAGAGCTCAGCCAGGTGAGTCGTGCATCCAGAAGATTAGCTCCTCTACAGTTATGCCTGTAACCTTTACACTGATAAAAAAGTGCAAAGCATCAGCTGAGCTTTAGCAGTATTTATTGCATAGCTGTGCAGTCTTCACTACTTAACAAGAGGGCAGAAGTCAGAATGATTAGTTTCTCCAATTATTTACTTTATTTTCCTTATTAACCATTGAGGTTTGCTGTTTATAAAGTGACTTTTTTCACACACAACCTAGGTTATAAGCATTGCACATCTACAGTATATGATATGACACAGTGCAGTAAAACAGGCATATGGGCTTTATATCCTTTAAATTGAAACAGTGTACTTTAATGCATATAACCTGTTTATTTTATTGGAAAACTAGCACTTTTAGAAAAAGAAAATAGATATAAAAGCTTTCATAAATACACTGAGGTAGATCTCAGGTTCAGCTAATAAAATGCTCTTGCCTTTATATTACTAGCAGTCATTTTTTAGTTCTGTATGTACATGACTGACTACTTTTCCCGTAGTCATTTTTAAATTTCTGTGCCTTGTGCCCTGTTCAAGGCTAAAAATGGTCACTTGACAAGCCAAGTACCTGGTAAACAAATGAAATGGATCAGTGGATTAAACTGTATATGGGTGACTGTGTTTAGTAGAAGAACAGCAAGTCAGTGATTGGGAGACCTTTAACTAGAATTTTGATGCTTGTAATTAGAATAAGTGACTATCTGCTCTCCAGATGACTTGCTGAGGGAAACAAGCAGTGCATGATTTATTTTAGAAAGGGACTCACTTATTTATTTTCCAGTTCTAGTTCTAACCTATTCTTTATCCTATTCAGGGTTACTATGGAGCCTGAGCCTATCCTGGCAAGCAGCAGATATAAGGCATGGACCCAATTTTGTATGAGATGCCAGCATAACTCTTAACTATCCAGATTTTCCCAGAATATCCAGATTAATAACTCATATTTTTGGTCTTCTCCTCACAGGCAGTTCATTGAATAATTTGTTTGTTTGCTTGTTTGTGTCTTTCTGCTTTTCCCGGTTAGGGGTCCCCACAGCGGAACTCCGGTCTGCTAATGATTGGCAGTTGATTTTTTTTACGTACCGGCTTGCTAGGCCTGACGCACAACCTTCAATGAAGGTGCGCCCATTCACGCATGTCTCCACGCAGAAGACGCTCTAACTGAGAATCGAACCGGACAACGTCTTACTGTGAGGCGACAACGCTACCGCAGCACCACCACCGCGGGTAGGCAGTTCATTGAAGAATTAAGTCCCTAAATAATGACAGATATTTGAGTTTCAGTCTTCATATCTTTTCAGAAAATGTGTGCCAATGGTAAACCTTTTATTTTACTTTTTTAAGCTTATAAGAACAATAATTAACATCTATCCCTATTTTTGGGTCTTTGTACCCCCATTGTTGTGGACTTTGCCAGGATATTTTGTGCTAAGAAGTTAAGAGATGCACACAACCACACACACACTGAAACTTTAATTTTTTTCTGTGACCAAGAGAAGAATTTATTGTCTGTAATTCAGCACAGTGACTCCTTCCTTGTATATATCTGACTCATGCTGTTGGGTATTGGATATTATGATCACAACCAGAACGGTAGCAGATTTACAAAGCTAGGGTCAACCTCAGTAACATGCAAGACTAATGTTTACTACATTGGCCATAATATCATTCTTCTAAATGCTGTAGGATGGTTTAAATTTGTATAAATGTGGTGTTTCAGAAGGGAAGGGATGCATTGTCTGCACTCATCCAGCTGCTGAAACAGTAAACAATACCTGGAGAATGGTTGTAGTGAAAAATCCCTTAAGTCAAAACACTACAAAGAAGCAAATGACTTGCCCACCACTCTGTAAGTTCAGAAATCATTTCATCCTGTTTGTTAATTGTACATTACACAATGAGAACAATGTATTTTTTTTTTCATTTTGATGTCCCCAGTTCTACACTAGAACAGTGGATGTCAGTGATGCATTCAGTATTCAGAAACTGAGATCAGCTTCATTTAGACTTGATGTGCATGATGACTGTCTGCTTTCATAAATGGTCATTTATTCCAACAAACAACGCAAGCAAAATTGTACATTTGCACCAATGCACCCAACGTGTTAACTTGGCTGAAGTATATGCAAGTCATAATGCATTTGTTTAGATAACAGTATATATTGCCATCCAAGTTGGATCCTACTATATTATAAGGAAAAGTAATAGGTTCATAGGTAGGTACTAGGCTATCTGCCCAAAGGCATTTATAAGCCTAGCCAGAATGTGTTGGCTTTTGCCGCCCCTTTAGATTAGTTCCCTGTGCCTCTGTCCAGCAGAGCCACTGAAGTGATCCCCGGGGTAAACTTTCTGTTTCCCATCCACTCGTCAAGGTTTCTCTTGAAGAGTGCTAGTGAGGAGCTCTGCCTAATGTAGATTGGAATCTTGTTCCAAAGCATGGGAAGTCTCTGGGACAGGAATCCATCCCTCCAGCACGTCCTATTTATTGTTGTGGTGAGGTTTAGATCCCTAGAGCATGTGTCTCGAGGGGATAAGGTTTTCTTTAGGTTGAGCATGTCCACCATTTCTGGGTTGGACATGGCCTTGTATATCAGACAGAGATCACCTGTGAGCAGGCGGTATGCAACCGAGTACAGCTGGAGTTTCTTCGGTTGAGCTGCATAGGGCATCTGTTTGAGGCCAGTGATCCTCTTGGTGAGGTACTTCTGTGGTCTTTCCAGCTGTTGCAGGTGTCTTGTAAGGTACATCCCAAATAGGGCATTGTACTCTATGATGGGACTGATGAGTGATGAGTAGGGGGGGCACAATGACCTCTTTTGATCTGGATGCAAAATCTTTTGTGATTAGGTGGGCCACATAGAAGGATTTTCTAACCATGTTGGCAATGTGATTATCAAAGGTGAGATTGCTATCTACTTGGGTCCCCAGATCCCTTATTACATTTTTCGTATTTAGGGGACTACCACCTATGTGGTAGTTTGTGGGTACTTTGTTATTTCCAAAGGGAATAACTATGCACTTTTTGGCATTTAGCTTGAGGCCATGATTTTGATATCAGGTATCCGTCTTAGTGAGACCCTTTTGGAGGATGTCTGTGTCAGCCGCTGAGTCAATTATAGCCCCTAGTTTGCAGCTGTCTGTGAACTTGGTCAGCCATAGTCCTCCTGTGCTTGTCTGTACCTCTGAGAAGTATATGCTGAACAGGAGGGGTCCTAGGACTGAGCCCTGGGGAATGCCACTTGTAACCGGTTTAGAGTCAGACCTAGCTCCCGCAACTCTCACCATGTGGGTTCTGTCCATGAGCCAGTTGGCAACCCATCTAGTGACATAGGGGGTTTATGTTCAGGCTGGTGAGCTTGTGTATAATACCAGAATGGGGAATGGTGTCAAAGGCCTTTGCGAGGTCTAGGTAGGCTGTGTGTACCACCTTTCCCTCGTCTATAGCCTTGGTAACTGTCTCAAAGAAGTCCACCAGGTTTAGGAGGCATGATCTGCCCTTAACAAAGCTGAACTGGGTAGGGTCCAGTGTTTGGAGGCTCCCAATGTCTCTGTTAATGAGTTCCATGATGATGCACTCCAAAGCCTTGAAGACCAAGCTAGTCAGGATTATAGGGCGATAGTTCCTGGGGTCTCTTGTGGCTTCACCTTTGTGGAGCGGAATAACCATTGCTGTGCACCACTCTATGGGTACATAGCCTGTGGAGAGGCTGAGTTTGAACAGTGTGTGTAGGTGAGGGGTTAGTTCATCTTTGACCTCGTGTAGGACGCAGCCTGGGACATCGTCCAGTCCCATTGATGCTGTGTTTTTGGCTTTGGAGAGGGCTATTTTAACCTGAGTGTCTGTGATTTCAGGGGCTCTACATTCTTCTGGTATGGTTATGGGCCCTTTTGGGGGTGAGAGTGGGGTGAAGTTTGCACTGAACCTGTCTGCCAGGATGTTGGCAATATCGGTTGGTTCAGTGTATTTTGTGCCATCCTGCACTAACTCCGAGCAGATCTGAACATTGCCACTTAGATTCTTGAAATAGCTAAATAATGCCTTGTGGTTATCTTTGGATTCCTTGGCAAGTTTTCTTTCAATGCTCTCCTTGGATAATTTTATGAGGGATCATAGTTTCTTGCTGATACTAATCAGGGATGTTTTCCCTTCTTGGGATTTTACTCTTTTCTGTACTAGTTTCCTCCTTCTATTGTATAGCTTGTTTATGGCAGGGGTCCACCAGACTGGCTTCCTTTTCTTAGAGGAGTGAGTCTTAGTTTTGCTTGATATAGCATGATCCATGCATTCTTGTAGGTGCCCATAGAATGCATTAGTAAAGGATTTTGCAGCTTGGACAGCGTTATCGTTTAGCATGGGGCCTTTGAAACTTTCCACCTCTGTATTAAGTAACGTGAAGTTTGCTTTTGAAAAGTTTTTTATGGTGGTTTCCTTGTCAGGGGGTGGGGCGGAATGTGGATATCCAAAGTGATTTGTTTATGTTCAGATCTAACCAGCAAGGGGTTGACCTCCGGTGTGGAACACCAGTCGCCCATGTTGGTGATGACCAGGTCCAATATGTTGTCACCTCTGGTGGGAGTGTTGATAGTTGTTACAGAGTGTTTGAGTTTATAAATTCTAGGAAATGTTGGGCAAGGGAGTTAGTACTTAAGTAGTTTTCCCAGTTAATGTTTGGGTAGTTGAAATCACCCAATATTAGGGTGTTTGGTAGGACCTTTATGTTACCCAATGTTTCCAGAAATGCGGAATGGGAGTCCTGGGACATGGTGGGTGATCTGTAGCAAGCTACAATTTGAATTGCAGTTTTGCCCATTGTTATTTGCACGTGGATAATCTCTGAAGCATCATGCTGTGCCACTAACCTGGAGGTGTGGGTATCCTTGATGAATATGGATACTCCTCCGCCTTTTGTATTTCAGTCCGCGTTCTGTGGCCGAAATGTATGGTATGAGTTGTAGCCTGGTAGTGCTGGGGTACTCTCTGGAGCCTTAAACCAGGTTTCTGTTACTGCACATATATCAATTTTCTCCATACTGAGGAGTGCCTCGAGTGCATGTATTTTGAGATTTAGACTTCTGGCATTGAGTAGTATTACCCTCAGATTTTTTTTACTTGTTCTATTTATGCCGGTGGGTTTGTCTTTTGAGCCTTACCTAAAAAAGGCACTATGGGGGTGGCAAGAGCCTTGGCCAGTATTCAAAAGCCTAAGGGTGACAGGTGCAAGCCGTCTCTAGCGAAGCAACATGGCTTGTCGAGCATGTCATTCCAGGCAGAGAGACACTGGATCCCCTTTGAATGACACCAGAAACTTAGCCAGTTGTTGAAATTGATAATTTTTTTTTTATACTGTGGTATCATTCTTGGTGAGGGCAGGATGCTACTCAGGGTCAGGGTCATACTGGCCTGGGCTACGTGATAAGAGAGCTCTTCCATGTCTCTTATCATACAGTCCAGGGAGGTACGGCTCAGGTCATTCACACCAACATGGACAATGACAGAGTCATATTTGTACTTGTTCTGGAGTGACCTGAGTGCTTGTGTTATGTGGCGGATCCTGACAGGCAGCTAACAATAACCTTCTCCTTATTCAGCCTAGTGAGTGGGACGTCAGTATGCCTGATTATAGAGTCACCTATTACTAGTATGTTGGGTATGTTATTTTGCCTTGAGGGCTGTGATTGCATGGCACACTGGTTTTGTGAAGTATGTGTTTCATGGTTTGTGTTGGGGGGTGGAGGTTGCTTCGATATCTGCTTTGGAGGGTTCTGTTGCTTTTGCAGATTTTTATTTAGAGCCTCCGAGTATGTTTTCATGTATTTACATGTGTTTTTTGCCGGTGCTGGTTTAATGGGTCTATGTGAGACTGGTGGTGTGATGCCAGTATTTCCCTTCTCCTCTTGACTGTCTGATCCAGTCTTGGGTCGAGAGAGCTTAGCCTTCAGTTTGGCTGTATAATTGCATCTCTCGCATGTATTAGTGTTTGGTGGTAGGAGAAGAGGGTTGTCTGTGTACATGAGGCAGTTGTAACATTGCCTCAAAATGCCCAGATTCACCAGTTGGACTGGAGAGTACACCTGAAACTGCCCTTTGGGCATGCCTGGATTGGTACATTAGACCATTTTAGGTACATTTGGATATGCCTGGATAGGTATGAATGACCATTTTAAATTATTAAAATTACATCTGTTGCACTGTATTGTATATTAAGTCACTTGATTTATTGGATATCACAAAGATGAAGCAATTCAGCCAGCATATTGCATATAAGAATTCCTGCTAGGACAGCCCATATAAAAGTTTGCAGAGAAAGTGATATCTCAGAATAAGTTAAATCTACATGAGACAAGCAAAACTATGAAAAGTCAAACATTTCTTATTAATCAAAGGTGATATACAGTACCCAGCTGCACTTGCTATAGACTATCAGACAGCAGATTGTCAGCATCTGACTCAGGAACCCCCATGAAACATTTAGTGTAAAGCCACTTCTTGAGAGCTTTGCTTTTCATGGATGGTTAATGAATGATCCCATCCTTGAAGGACCAGCAGGACACAGTATGCATGAAGCAAACACTGATGCAGCTGTGCAGCATCTGTTCCAGGCATGTGATTATACCTGTCTGAATGACCATAACAACTCTTACAAATTCTATCAAATTTCAGAAGGTAACAAACACATAGAATTAGGATTATTTGTTTGTATTCCTGTCAAGGTTTTCAGTTAGTACAATGAGATGTTAAAGTGGAATTCTGTATCATGCATACATTAACCCTGTCTCACAGTCCTGGGGTAATGAGGTGGTAAAGTGATATCCCTGCAGCCTCTGCAGCCAGAAATTTATCTTTAGGGTTGTGATTGATACAGAATCACTGACTGGTATGGCAGATGATATGCAGTTAGAACTGTTTACACTTCATTCACCGCCAGCCCTTGAGGCGGTGAACAACGTAGATGGTGATGCTAATACCAATGGAAGTGGCGGCAGTCGGCCTGTGGGTAAAGACATTAAACAATGGCTTTGATTACCCAATGTGGACTTCTTGGCCCCAAATGAGGAGGGAAGGACAAATCTAACTGTTAAACAACAGCTGGACCACTTTGAGGGCATGTGTTGGAAGTTTAGAGGCCTGCAACTTGATAACACCTTTTTAACAAAATCTATGGCACTGAAACAAGTTCCGAAAGGACTTAGAGTATGGAAAATACTGAATGGAATCGAAGAGGGGTCGCAGGCCTACAAAAAACTGGTGGACTTGTTTAACAGAACGGGGCTACAAATGATGGACATTATTATTAAAAATAACCAAAGTAAGTTGTTGACACATGAAAAAGAAGTTGTTTCTCTTAATGAAAACATTGTTAATGATCTACTGTTTTTTCAACATGTTAAAGGGTATCAAAATGTTTTGACTAATTTGGAAAAATATGTGGACAAAAGTGTAAAAATTAAAATCAAAAAATTATCTAGAGACATGCATGAATATAAGAACAACATTCTTATGGTAAGAACAAGGTGGAGGGGAATAATGTTAGATGGGATGAACAGACATATGCAAACAATGTAAATGGCGACTACAATGAATGTGAATTTGTGGAGGATGATATAGACACAGAACAGCAATGTTTTTTAGATCGATCCCCACAGTTAAGGAGGTCGGAACATTTACAAAACAAAAGGGAAGGGGTGCAACAAAATCAGTATTATGCTGCAGAACAGCAGCAACAACCACAACAGTGGAGGAGCAACTACCAGAAGAAGGGCCAGTGGTCCGACAAGAAGAAGAGATATTGATTGTTGATAATAACATGGACATTTCCATTACTGACAATGATTTGTCATGTGTACTAGATGATTTATTGTGGAATTCTCTAAATTGTATGCCCATTTGTAAGGTTTTTAAAAAGTCTGGATTTAACATATACAATTTCAGTACCAGAATACAATTTTACTGTTGTTGATGTTTATTCTAGTATAAGGTTATGCACTAGACAGTTAAATTTGGCCCTTTTTTTCAAAGATCTTATCGATGTAACAAATAATTTGACATTTGGTGGTTTAACTAGAAAGAGTACTTTTATACCTCCATCCAATAGTGATGTTGCAGTGTTTGAAAAAATGTGTATTGGAGGGGTTCGTAATGTTATTAAAGAGAAACAAAATGCTCATTATGTCGACAATTTAACCAGGGATGAAAGGAATGCATTGGTTGAATTGACAGGTTCTAATGAACTTAGAATTATGAAGCCTGATAAGGTGGGCAGGGCAGTCATTATGTCACAGTTTGATTATATTGCCAAAATGCAAGACATACTTGATGACCCCACCACTTATTTACGGGTTTCTTGGAACAAATTGAACATAGCCTACCATAAGATAGATTTATTCCTTTTAGATGCATTATACCAAGGTTCAATAAAATGTGAAGAGTATAAATTTTTGACTGTGGAACACCCAGTAACCCCCGTTGTGTTTGGTATCCCTAAAATCCACAAAAATCTTAACGATCCTCTATTTAGAGCTATAGTGTCATCTAAGGGTTCAAAGACTGAACCCATGGCAGCGTTTGTGGACAAAGGCACACAGCGGGTGGCGGCTGGGGTTCAACACATTTTGAAAGACTCTAGGCACTGCCTACAAAGGTTGACTACATTAAAAAATGATGAAAGGGAGTGGTCATTTTTAACTATTGATGTAGTCAACCTGTTCACGGTTATACCACATGAGGATGGTATAAATTACTTTACACAAAGTTTAGTGAAAAGTGGACATTTAGGTAGTGACAAAATTAATTTATTGGTGTCATTTATGGATATGGTACTTAAAAATAATTTTTTGTCCTTTGAAGGGGAAATTTTTCATTGTTTCAGGTGTGGCCATGGGGGCAAAATGTGCCCCTAGTTTTGCCAACTTGGTTTTGCTCCAATGGGAGGAAAAATTTGTTCTGAATTCATCATTTAAGTATACAATTGTCCTTTACAATCGATTTTTGGATGATGTCCTTGTACTTTGGAGGGGTAATTATGAAGAAGATAGGTTATTTGTAGAATACCTTAACACTACAACACCCTTCTTCAAATTTACCAGTAAATGGGACAGCCAAACAATTGAATTCTTGGATATTGGGTTAACAAAAACTTCTGAAGGGCTTAAGAGCAATATATTCAGGAAGGAAACACATAGCAATTCATTGCTCCATTATAACAGTTGTCATCCCCCACATCAACGTAGGGGTATTGTAAAGGGTCAAATGGTTAGGCTGTGAAGGCTTATTAACGACAACCAAGTTTTGAAACAAGAGTTATATACATTGATAGGGATGTTTCTTGATAGAGGTTATCCCTTGAAAATGTTGACTAAAATATGTAATGAGGTACTAAGTAAGAGAGATACTACTTTTTCATCTATACTTAAGGGGAACAACATAGAATTTGAGAGAACATTTAATAACCATAGTATTTCAGATTCAAGGGCATTGGTCCTTAAATACAACAATCAAATACATGGGATAGTGGATGCCAATCGTACAGCGTGGGATCTATGTTTTGACTGTGAATTGAAATGTGTTCTAGGTAGTCTCCCTAAAGTAGTTTTTTCTAGGGGGAGAAATATCAAGGGGTTTTTAGAAGGACATAGGCCCGGATACACCCTTTCCAAAATGAATAAATGTGGGACTTGGAATTCTTGTAGATTTATTAATGATGGATCTTATGTAAGTGTCCCGAGTTACAACAGGACTATCTCATGTCCAGGTAGGGTTAATTGCAACACTCAGAGGGTGGTGTATTTAGCTACATGTACCAGCTGTAGCACATTTTATGTAGGTAAAACTATCCGTAGATTGAGAGACCGGATAGTTGAACATCTTAGGGCCATTAGAAACCGAGTCCCCCACAATGCTCTATATATGCATAGTATTGTATGTACTAACTTTAAGAGATTTTTATTTTTTGTAATTGACAGGGTGTTGCATAATGAAAGGGGTGGCGATGAAAAACTAAAAGTGGAACTTTTGGAATATAAGTGGCAGGTCATTTTAAATGCAACAACATCACCTGGGTTGAATGATTTTATTTCTATAGGGCCAGTTTTGAAACATCGAGCCACTAAAATGTAGATGTGTGGCTTTTATTTACATTGTTGTGGATTTATTTTAGTGTATTTCTATTAGGTGGAAATACTTAAAACATCTGAGTCTTTTCCCTTTTATATTTAGTATAAGATTTGTATCTGTGGGTTGCAATTGTATTTTATGTATGGTTCTCTTTTGTATGTAGTTTAGTTTTAAGATGGTTGTGCTTCATTCTTAATTGAATAATTAGTGATTGAGAAGTGTATGTAAGGAGTTTGTGAACAGCTACCATTCACTCTGATGATGCCATTGGTTTATGGTGAAAGCACTTAGTGTGTGGAGCAGCATTAAAATGCTATCGGATTTACACAGTTGTTCGTGTTCATTTTTGTTTTTATGTGCTTAAGAAGTAATTGTGTTTGTAGATATGCCATTATACAGAATAGGTAACAGAAAAATCACTGTAGAATGCTTGTAGTAATCCCATTAAAACTTGGTATGCCCCCCATAATTTCAGTTTTAAGAATTCTTTTTCATGTTATGAAGTATCATGTAGCAGAATTTTGTAATGATTTGCACTTAAAGGTTTTGTGTATTAATATTATCATAACTCTCCGTAAGCTGCCTCGTTTGAAGGATTTGATTTTCTAGTCTCTATGGCCAAAATAATTATGTATAGATCTGACATGCATCTTTCAAGTTCCATTTTAGTTAGGAAAGATTCTGATTCCCTACCTGTTTTTTGTCATTGTAGGTATCTAGGCTTAAAGTGCTATTTCTAATGCACTGCTATATGCGTTTCCACTTTTAAACTATTAAAAGACACATTAGGCACCTTACCTGGACATTTTTTAGGAATGGTGTGGGTGCTGGCGGAAATTGGGCTACTATTGGCCGAAGGAGGAGAAGAGGGGGAAGGCATGCCCGAAGGCAGGTAAAGGCTATGACTGTGATAGTGAGGGTCAGAACTTTGAATGTTGGCAGTATGACTGGTATAGGGAGAGAGCTAGCTGATATGATGGACTGAAGGAAGGTTGGTATATTGTGTGTGCAAGAGACCAGATGGAAGGGGAGCAAGGCTAGGTGTATCAGAGATGGGTTCAAATTGTTTTATCATGGTTTGGATGGGAGGAGAAATGGCATAGGGGTTATCCTGAAGGAACAGTATGATAAGAGTGTTTTGGAGGTGAAAACAGTGTCGGATAGAGTGATGTTTATGAAGCTGGAAATTGATGGTGTAATGATAAATGTTGTTAGTGCATATGCTCCACAAGTTGGGTGTGCGATGGATGAGAAAGAAAAATTCTGGAGTGAGTTGGATGAAGTGGTGGTGACTGTACCCAAGGGTGAGAGACTGGTGATTGGAGCAGATTTTAATGGGCATGTTGGTGAAGGGAACAGAGGGGATGAGGAAGTGATGGGTAGGTATGGTGTTAAGCAAAGGAATGCAGAAGGTCAGATGGTAGTGGATTTTGTGAAAATGATGGACATGGCTGTGGTGAATACATATTTTAACAAGAGGGAGGAGCATAGGGTGACATACAAGAGTGGAGAAAGATGCACACAGGTGGATTATATCTTATGTAGAAGGGCCAGTCTGAAGGAGATTAGAGGCAGCATAGGATGGTAGTTTGTAGGATGACATTGGTGATAAAGAAGAGGAGGATGAGTGTGAGGGCAGCACCAAGGATCAAATGGTAGAAATTGAAAAAGGGTAATTGTGAGATGGAGTTCAGGGAAGAGTTAAGACAGGCACTGGGTGGCAGTGAAGAGTTACCGAATAGCCGGGTAACTACAGCAGAGATAGTAAGAGAATCTAGAAAGGTGCTTGGTGTGACATCTGGAAAGAGGAAGGGGGACAAGGAGACCTGGTGGTGGAATGAAGAATTACAGGAGAGTATTCAGAGAAAGAGGTTGGCGAAGAAGAAGTGGGATTGTCAGAGAGATGAAGAAAGTAGACAAGAGTATAAGGAGATGAGGTGCATGGCAAAAGAGAGAGGTGGCAAAGGCTAAGGGTATGGCGTATGAAGAGTTGTATGAAAGGTTGGACACTAAGGAGGGAGAAAAGGACCTGTACCGATTGGCTAGACAGAGGGACCGAGCTAGTAAAGATGTGCAGCAGATAAGGGTGATAAAGGATAATGAGGGATATGTACTCACAAGCGAAGAGAGTGTGTTGAGCAGATGGAAAGAGTACTTTGAGGGGCTGATGAATGAAGAGAATGAGAGGGAGAGAAGGTTGGATGATGTGCGGATAGTGAATCATGAAGTGCAGTGGATTAGCAAGGAGGAAATAAGGACTGCTATGAAGAGGATGAAGAATGGAAAGGCTGTTGGTCCAGATGACATACCTGTGGAAGCATGGGAGTGTTTAGGTGAAATGGCAGTGGAGTTTTTAACTAGATTGTTTAATGAAATCTTGGAAAGTGAGAGGGTGCCTGAGGAATGGAGAAAAAGTGTTTTGGTACTGATTTTTAAGACTAAGGGATTAAATTAATCAGTCACAGCATGAAGTTATGGGAAAGAGTAGTGGAAGCTAGCTTAAGAAGGGAGGTGATGATTAGTGATCAGCAGTATGGTTTCATGCCAGGAAAGAGCACTACAGATGCGATGTTTGCTCTGAGAGTGTTGATGGAGAAGTACAGAGAAGGTCAGAAGGAGTTGCATTGTGTCTTTGTGGACATAGAGAAAGCATATGACATGGTGCTTAGAGATGAGTTGTGGTATTGTATGAGGAAGTTGGGAGTGTCAGAGAAGTATATAAGAGTGGTGCAGGATATGTTTATAGGGTCGTTTGACAGTGGTGAGGTCTGCGGTGGGAGTGACGGATGCATTTAATGTGGAGGTGGGATTACATCAAGGATCAGCTCTGAGCCCTTTCTTATTTGCAATGGTGATGGACAGGTTGACAGACGAGATCAGACAGGATTCCCCGTGGACTATGATGTTTGCAGATGACATTGTGATCTGTAGTGAGAGTAGGAAACAGGTGGAGGAGACCCTGGAGAGGTGGAGATATGCTTTAGAGAGAAGAGGAATGAAGGTCAGCAGGACTAAGAAAGAATATATGTGTGTGAATGAGAGGGAGGATAGAGGAATGGTGAGGATGCAGGGAGTAGAGGTGGCAAAGGTGGATAAGTTTAAGTACTTGGGATTAACAGTTCAGAGTAATGGTGAGTGTGGAAGAGAGGTGAAGAAGAGCGTACTGGCAGGATGGAGTGGGTGGAGAAGAGTGTCAGGAGTGATTTGTGACAGACGAGTACCAGTAACAGTGAAAGGGAAGGTCTACAAGAGGGTAGTGAGACCAGCTATGTTATATGGGTTGGAGACAGTGGCATTGGCAAAAAGGTAGGAGTCAGAGCTTGACGTGACAGAGTTGAAGATGTTAAGATTTGCAATGGGTGTGATGAGGATGGACAGGATTAGGAATAAGTATATTAGAGGGTCAGCCCAGGTTGGAAGGTTTGGAGACAAAGCCAGAGAGGCAAGATTACATTGGTTTGGACATGTGCTGAGGAGGGATACAGAGTATATTGGGAAAAAGATGCTACCAGGTAACAGGAAAAGAGGAAGGCTTAAGATAAGGTTTATGGATGTGGTGAGAGAGGACATGAAGGTGGTTGGTGTGACAGAGCAAGATACAGAGGACAGGAAGAAATGGAAACAGTTGATCTGCTGTGGCGACCCCTAACGGGAACATCTTAAAGAACAAGAAGAAGAAGTAGCACTTAAAATGGGAGTATGTGGGGTAGGGGGTACCAGTAAAGACCAGTATAACTTTTCTCATGTGATACAGACACCAAGACATTAAAGTCATATTGTTATCCTTTGATGTACTAGTACTGCAAGCTTTATCTGCCAGCTCCAGAAATACTTTCCCCAGAAGATGGCAAAGATATGGAACTTTTTTATGTGTGACAAAATATGTCACCTCTCATGAATCAGGTGGCACACATATTTATATGTGAATTACATAAATAAGGTCATGCAGCTACCATGTGAAGCTTTGTTAAACTTTAATGTCTGTCTGTAGACTATGAGTGATGAGAAAGTGCTTTTGTCTGTGTGAGACATTCTTATAAAAACTGAATTTTCTCTAGAAGAATGAACGAGGAAGGTGTTGCTTTTGAGACTATGTATCCACCCTGTTTAATTTTTGTTTCATAAAATCTTCACAAAGCACATCAATAAACCTGACTACATGAAACAGGTGTAGCAGATTTGTGAGTAAGCCTACCACATTGCTGTGACAACATCACAACAAACTGTTGATGTAATCCACAGTGTAGACATTTTGATTAGCATATCTGTAGTGACCTGTAATAGTGATACTGTTGATGAATTTACTATTGTTGTTTCATTTGATTCATATGGAGCTGTATTATTACACTAGGCTTAACAAGTAACACAACCATTATTAATATGTGGATAAATGGCGTCATATAGAACTTCGGGTTGTACCTTGTAATGTAGAATTACTGCATTCCTATTCAGATGTTCATCGTGTTACCCTGCTGCAGTCATCACACTTGGGTTATCCTGTCGTCAGGCGGTCCCGCAGTCGGCCGGATTTCCAAAGTTTTGGTCCGATGTCGGTTGCTGTCGCCTCATCCCTGATGTCAGAGCGTCAGGGGTATATATATATTGCAACCGACGCCATTTTCTTCAGTCTTTCTTGCCGTGCGGTGCCCGAAGCAGAAGCAGTTCACAAGTGCCGGTCGGCTGACTCCTGAGATTTTCGAATTTGAATTTCAGACCGAAGTCTTCTATAAAGCTAAGTACCCCATTGGGGAAACTTTTCTTGCCTCAGACCGATATCAGAAAAAGTTAACAATTGTATTTCTTGTGGGAAGCAAATACCTCATAAGGATTTTCATTCTTATTGCATACCTTGCCTAGACCCTGATCACGACGTCACTTCTTGTCGTTTTTGTGCTAGATTTAATAAACGTACTATTAAAAGACGATTTGATTTCGCTCAACACTTTTTTGGTAGAAAATTTAATTACACCATGCCGTCGGAGCTGTCAACTACCGGCGTGCACAAAAAGCGCAGGGACAAGGACTGACAGCCCAGGCCTAAACCCGATTCCAAGGCCTCGGTTGATCCGGTCTCTGGTTCTCCGGTTATCAGTGAGTCTCCGACGCAGCCTCTGACTACCACAGTTCGGGAACCCGAGACCGCTACAGTTATTTTGACGGAATGTACTAGGCCGATGCAGCCTTTTACTTCAGGCCCTTCTGACGATTTACCTTCCAAGGACGTCGGTGCTTCTGAAACGCCATCGGTTTCTGAAGGCATTTTCAGGCCGGCGACTCTTACAGTCAAAACTTTTTCCAAGTCGAAGACTCCTTCTAGACTGAAAAAGGCTTCACTTCAGTCTCCTCTTCAAGGCCCTATGCCTAAGAAACAGATGCTCAAGATGGCTGAAGATTTGATTTCTCTTATCAGGGGTTCTCAGTCTCCTCCTGACAAAAGGCCTAGACAAGAGGAAGATTCTGCTTCCTCTGAACAACTGTCTATTTCTTCGGATTCCTCTGAGGACCAAGACTATTCCTTCTCTCCTTATGAAGACTCTGATGCTGAGGACTCTATTCCCTCAGCTTCCCCTCCAGAAGACTACTCTTTTGGGGAAACTTTACACACTATGAGGGAACATTTTCACTGGGAAGGTCAGGATTACTCTGATTCCAAAAAAAGGCTCAGAGAGTTTCTTTTACTCCCCCAACACAGACCCCTAGCCATCCTTCCTGTTTTGGACATTGTGGATGATGTCTATTTAGAATCCAGTTTCAACCCTGACTCTCTACCTCCTGCCCCTGCCAAGCCTGACAGATACTACAGAGTACCTGATTCCCACAAATTCCTTTACAAAAGCCCAGTAGCTGACCCAGAGACTATCTCCCATGGTCCCAAGGGGGCTAAGGCTTCCATGACTAAAAATCCAGTACCTTCTGAAACGGATTCAAGAGCACTAGACAGATGGGGGAAAAAGGTTTACACCTCAGCCACTTTAGCTATGAGAGCATTAAACTGTCAGTTCCATATGCTTAAGTATCAGCAATTTCTGATCTCTCAGTTAAAACAAAAGATAACCACCCCCCCTCAGTAATCTGAATTGAATGGAGTACAGGATTTGTTGCACGCCACCGAGCAGGTGGGCAAACATACCTTACAATGTGGGTTTGATTCTTTAGAGGCCTCCTGCAGAGCAGCTATCACTGGATTAGTTATACGTAGGCATGCCTGGTTAAAGGAACAAAGTCTGCCTGATCATTTTAAAGAAAACTACTAGATGCTCCCTTACAGCAGGATGTTCTTTTTGATGTTAAAGCAGAAGAAGTTTTAAAGAAAATGGAAGATAAGGCAAAATCAATGCAGACAGTCAAAGATTTCCTACAAGTACAACCCCCTCGCTTCAGCAGAAACTGGCCAACAAAAAATTGGTCCTTTCCAGCCACTGACAGGCCTCAGAGGGGTAAATACAGGCGCCCAAGGGGCAGAGGACAACCACAAGCTCAGTATAAACCTCGCCCATGGGGCACTCCAACCCAGAAGGGAGGAGAAGACAGGTCTCAATCCACCAGAAGGCCAAACAAAGCTCTTTTGTCAGCCCCCCCTGGGGGGAAAACTAGCACTATTTGCAGACAACTGGCACATGGTCACAAAGGACAAATGGGTCCTAGACATAATTTTACGAGGATACAGATTCCACTTCCACACCTTGCCAATAAAAAGAGGAATGCCAAACCTGCCACAAAATCAAAGGGCAGAGGCTCAAAAACAAATTACAGCTCTCATGGCCATGAGAGCCATTCAAAGGGTACCAACTCAAGAGCAAGGCCAAGGATTTTACTCAAGACTCTTCCTAGTACCCAGAAAAGAAAATGCTTGGAGACCAATTCTGGACCTTTCAATTCTAAACACGCATTTACAAGTTCCCAAATTCAAGATGCTAACACTACAGCAGCTACTTCCCATGTTGGGCAAGGAAGCATGGCTGGTAACGTTGGACCTCAAGGAGGCATACCTGCATGTCCCTATCAGACAAAGTTGCAGAAGATACCTCCGTTTCATTGCAGGATCAACCCATTATCAATTCTCTGCACTGCCCTTTGGCTTATCTACTGCACCCAGAGTATTCACAAAATGCCTGGCACCAGTAATTGCATACTGCAGACAAAGAGGAATTCAAATATATCCATACCTGGATGACTGCCTCATCCAAGCAGAAAGAAAAGACATTCTCCTACAACATCTGGCATTTGTGAAGCATCTACTACATTGTCTGGGGTACACAGTAAACGAAAGGAAGTCAAAACTAGTACCCTCACAAAAAATGACATTCCTGGGTGCCAGCTTGGACACAACGGCCCAGAGGGCTTATCTTACACCAGACAAGCAATTACAACTGACTCAATATTTCAAGGCAATGGGAACAAAGACCCAATTAACTGCAAGAAAAATTCTGCAGGCTTTGGGCTTTATGGCATCTTGCATTCTGATAATACCATTTGCAAAAATGCATATGAGGAAATTACAGTGGTACCTAAAAAGCATATGGTCTCAACACAGCCACAGCTTGGACACAGTGATATCTCTCATTCCCTGCCTTCAACAGGAATTTCTATGGTGGGCACAGGCATGTCACCTCAACAAGGGTCAGCCTTTCATCTTGCCCCCACCCAGGCAAACTATCACAACAGATGCTTCAGACTATGCCTGGGGGGCACACATGGTAGGGCAATGCATTCAAGACCTATGGACTGCAGAACAAAGAAAACTGCACATAAACCAAAAAGAGATGCTAGCTGTACAGAAAGCTCTGACAGCCTTCAAGGATCTACTACAGCCAGGACAACTTGCAATAAAGACGGACAACACCACAGTAATGTGGTACATAAACAAACAAGGGGGCACACATTCCTACCCTCTTTGCAGGCAAGCAATAACCTTATGGAACACAGCTCTGACCTACCAAGTCCAGTTACAAGCTCAATTCCTGCCAGGACAGAAAAACACATTGGCAGATGACCTAAGCAGAAACATCAAAGATCCCCATGAGTGGAAGCCAGACCCACAAATATTTACAATGATAACTCAAAGATGGGGTCTACCAAATATCGACCTGTTTGCCAGTCCTCAAAACTACCAGCTGACAAAATTCTGTACAAGGACATTCCACCAACAAGCTTGGAAAGTGGACGCTCTCTCCTTCAGTTGGAAAAACCTGACAGCATATGCCTTTCCTCCATTGCCTCTTCTCACAAAGGTACTTTTGAAGGTCAAAAAGGAGAAACCTCGAATGATTCTCATAGCCCCAGACTGGCCATGCCAGCACTGGTACCCGCTACTGAAGAATATGGCTCACAGCCCACCATGGATATTGCCTCAAATACCTCATTTGCTCACGCAGCAGAACAAGCAGATTCTACACAGCCAGATCAAAACCTTAAACCTGGCTGCATGGCAAATCAATTAAGTATCCAACCTGCACCTCTTTCACAAGCAGTACTGGATGTTATTCTAGAAGCCAGGAGGCCAAGCACCAGGAAGGTTTACTCGGACAAATGGAAAAGGTTTTCTGCTTGGAACCAAGCTAAAGGCCAAGACACAACTCAGCCTCATATGCCTCACATTCTGCAGTATTTAGCTGAGATGTTGCATAAAGGACTTTCCTTCTCCTCAATTAAAATCTATGCATCAGCTATTTCAGCTCACTATGACACAAATCCACCTTTATTTTCAAATCCTCTCCTAAGGCAGTTCCTCAGAGGGGCAAAAAACATTAGACCACCTAGAAGAGCTCCTACACCAACATGGGACCTCAACTTTGTTCTGGAAAAACTAATGCTGCCTCCCTTTGAACCAGCTTTTTCTGCAGATCTTCAGTTCCTATCTTGGAAGACTGCCCTGCTCCTGGCAATAACTTCTGCTAGGAGAGTCTCAGAATTACAGGCACTTATGGCAGTGGAACCTTTCCTCATTTTTCATCAAGACAGAGTTTCTCTACGAACTAATCCTTCCTTCATGCCTAAGGTGGTTTCCAGTGTAGCTTTAAATCAAACCATCCACCTACCCACTTTATTCCCCAAACCACAGAACAAAGGTAAGAGACTCCTGCACTCCTTGGACATTCACAGGCAGCTTCGTTACTACTTGGATAAAACTAAGGCTTTCAGAAAAACTGACCAGCTCTTTGTTTCCTATGCTACAGCTTCTCAAGGGAAGGCCATATCCAAGCAAACCATTTCTAAATGGATAGGTCATTGCATACGTTTCTGCTATACCCATCATGGGAAACCAGTTCCTGCTACCATTAGATCCCACTCTACCAGGGCAACAGCTACCTCTACAGCCTTTCTCAGGGGGGTTCCTACCAAGGCAATTGTAGAAGCTACAACTTGGAGTTCTGTACACACCTTCACCAAACACTATCACTTACCTCTTTATTCTAAGTCCAGGGCAGGCTTCGCCACTGCAGTTCTGCAGGGCCTCATTGCCTCCACTAACCCTCTATGATGCCTCCACCCTACCTTAGCTTTGGGACTCTACTCAAGTGTTCAAGTGTGATGACTGCAGCAGGGTAACACGATGAACATAGTACAGTTTTGTACCTACCATAAATGTAGATGTTCGAGTGTTCACCCTGCTGCAGTCCAGGTTACCCTCCCTCCAACCCCTCTGATCTACTGGCTAAATCTTTGCTAAGCCTTTCTGATGTATTTGCTTATAGCTGAAGGGTTTTTGTGTCTGTACAGTGTTCACATTTGGTACTAATTTGGATCACCCTTTTGGGGGCACCTGACATCTGGGGCAAGAAAAACTGAAGAAAATGGCATTGGTTGCAATATATATACCCCTGATGCTCTGACATCAGGAATGAGGCGACAGCAACTGACGTCAGACCAAGACTTTGGAAATACGGCCGACTGCGGGACCGCCTGACGACAGGATAACCCAAGTGTGATGACTGCAGCAGGGTGAACACTCGAACATCTACATTTATGGTAGGTACAAAACTGTACTTTTCTTTTGAACCTTTCTATTAAGAAGCCATTTTCATGGTTGTTTAGGTTTGCTCAGACATTTAACACCATACATGCCTTGGTACAGTTTTCAGTCCCTACTTAGGCTTTTCAAATATCCGCTTCAAAAACATTTTGTCTACCAGGTTAATGCGTTTTAATGGAGACCTGAGTTGAAAATGCTCCTGACAGTAGCAGACATATACTTCAACACTGTGTAACAGGAAATGTATGTACATCACCTTGGCCATGTTGCATTAAATAATGTATAAGTAGTTGTATTGGTCATCTGACACACAATTTTGGAAGATTTGATTGCGCATATTTCTAATAATTAATAGGTCCACATATAGTACAATCATGTTTAGAGCATAAGCAGACAGATTCCCAAATCCCAGCAGAATGTAAATAAGACTTGCATATTACTAGACATCATGTCTGTACATACTGAGACACAACCAGAAGTCTTACAGCTGTTGGAACACCGAACAGCACATGCGGGAACTTGGCAGCAAGAGAGGAGGACCAGAGAGTTGTTGAAATAGAGGGTGTTGTACAGTGAGGTGTGCCAGAACGAACCCTGTATATGGAAAGACAAAATAGGAAAAACACTTAATGTTATGTAACTACACCATTTTGTTAAAGGGACAAGGTTATCCAGCAACTTGTAATGGCTATGATTGTCAGGTTGCCTAATCTGTCATGCAAAATTGTTCAAACAAATAAGAATAATATGACTAGCAAATATGTCATTTTAGAGGAAGTTTTGGGAATCTTTAGTGAACTCGATGAGGCTGGTCACAATTTCCTGTGTGCTGTGTGTCATTCTAGAAGGTTAATCAAGTTTGAATGGGGTTCTTGCACTGAAAAAATAACTAGTTCATATGTAAATTCAAAATTAATGAAAGGCAAACTTATATTTACTAACAACACATTTGCCCTGCACTATACAAGTTACTTAGCAGTATTACCTTTAGAATAAACATTTCTGAGGACTTAGAGTGTGTGCTGTAATTTGATTTTCAGATGTACTAGTGTAGCTGTAGGAAGATCTGTATAGGTTAAGGGTACTACTAGAATAAATCAGGTTAGACACATAGGTATATGTGTATTACCTAAGTAAGGGCATACCATACAGATACAATCATATTTCCCAACAATGTGGTGTCTTGCTCATAAAGAAGACGGAAGATGTGATCTGTATGAATGTAATTGTTTGACATGTTTGGAAATTTGTGCTCTAATGTTATGTTTCTCCCTCTTTATAATTTTCATTATTTGGTTATTTTCTTAATTGAGGTACCCAAGGTCCCTATATTGTATACAGTCAGACATGAAGACTCTGGGCTGATTTGGCTCCTCTACAGGCCTTTAATTCTAATCCAGGTTAACCGTCAATAAGCAAGTACTCTATGACCTGCAGTGTGATGTTGACATGGTATAATATTGCAGAAACTTTCAATTAAATTCTAACCAGCGAAAAACAACTAATAAATCCACACACTATAATCCGCTGTGTTGGGTGGCTGGGTCCCAAGAAAACTCCACCAATGTCTCAAAAAATAACACACTTTATTGAAAAATCATGTAGTCCGGTTAAGCGCTTTCATCTAACATTATAAACTTCTTCAGAACATGATCTTGCGTTACATCATGGGTTAAATATCATTGTAAAACCAATCAAACACTTTGTATAATAAATCAATTAATTTCTAATTAGCATATACAAATCCCTTAAAGTGCACTGTGCGTTCTGTTAAAAATCATCCTTTTGTATAAGTAAAATATATTATATACCTACCCTAATACTGTATAAAATCCCTAACAGATAAAACAATATTACATAACCATACACATAGTTAAAAAATAAATACTTTTTACAATACAAATTCATACATATTCTAAATATATATACACAAATTATGCCTTTAGTTCTAAAATGGGCTTAATAGATATACTGTCATTTATCCCAGGGTGTACAGTGGCATTCAATAAAATTTGCCATTTGGTTTCTCTTTCCCCTAACCTTTTCTTGATATTACCACCCCTGGGGTTGACTAATATATGTTCTAAAATAGCAAACTTAAACATTTCACAACAAGGACTTTTGACAAGATGTCTATATAATACATTAGTAAGATCTTTTTTTTCTAATGCAATAATAATGATCATATATTCTATTCCTTAGACATCTGTCAGTTTTGCCAACATAAAAACAAGAACATTTTGTATATTTGGCTAAATAAATCACATGTTGTGTACGACAATTTCCTTTCTGAAATCTTATTAAAGTTTGATTAATATCTTCCAATGTTAAAGTGGTGTCTTCCATAATGGCAAAACATTGATTACATTGTCCACATTTATGAGTACCCCCCACTTTTTTAGTATATTTACTAATATTTACTCTCCTCTCAAATTTATTCTTAAGATTAAATCCAGTTTTATGTACAAATACAGGATGCTCACCTAATAAGGCGTAAATATTCTCATCTGTTTTCATGATATTCCAATTTTCTGTAATTATATTTTGAATATCTTTGGAATATGTACCATATTGGTGTATACATGCCCATTGAAATATGTTATTTGGATTGTTAATAGTATTAATCTTCATGGTCATAGATTCACTAGACCCAGTGCCTGGTAGGGGTTTATATTTTTTACCCCACTCTTCCTTTACATACTTAATAGTATTATCAATAAAATTAGTAGGGTATCCCCATTTACTGAACATACTACCTATATAATCTAGTTCTTTGACCATATAATTAAAATCAGAAGTCATTCTAGCTGCTCTGATTCATTGACCCTTTTTAATACTAGACTTTTGACTGTAGGGGTGGCAACTAGAATATTGTAAATATGCATTACTGAAGGTGTTTTTTCAGTGTATTTTGGAACAAAACTAAATATTTTCCATGGAAATATATGTATCAAGATATGAAATACCTTTTTTATCATAGTTGTGTGTGAACTTCAAATATTCACAAGATTAATTTAAATAATTGAAAAACAATTCTAATTCAATAATAGAACCATTTCACAGAATAAAAAAATGTCTTCCAAAAACCTGATGTAACAGCTTATGTAACTGTACCATTTACATTTAAATACACATTCTTCCTCCCAATTTAACAGGACTAAATTGGCAAAAATAGGTGCGCTTGCTGCGCCCATTGCTACACCATTGCATTGCCTATAATATTCGCCTTCGTAAAAATTATTATTTTGCTTTAATACAATTTCCATAAACTCCAATGTCAACACTACTCTATCCCATGAAAATTCAGCATAATTTTGTATACTGTTCCTGAACCTTCTCATCCCATCCTCTTTGGGAATACACGAAAAAGGATCTACTACATCAATTGTTACAAATGTTACCCCTTCTTTGCACATGTCCAGAGTTAACCGACTCAAAAAATTCCATGAGTCAATGACAATGTGAGATATCTTTTTGTATATAGGTTTCAGCCATGTATCTATTACTTTACCAAATGGAAAAGCTTTGGCTTTATTGCCAGAAATAATAGGTCGGAAAGGGGGGGTCTTGTAAATATTTATGTATTTTCGGTATCCCTACAATGGTAGCTAACACTGGATATTTCACACTTAAATAGTTGTACAATTCAGGATCTATTCTATCATCCAAAATAAATTCTTCTAAATATAAATTAATCTTATGATATCCTATATTCACTTCATTCAGTGACGAAACTTCATAGTTGCCTGAATTGAGTAAAATAGTATGCATTTTGTTAATATATTCTTGTGTGTAGTATATCACTACACCACCACCTTCATCTGGTTTCATGACCCGGATTTGGTGGTTTTCCTGTATGTGTTTCAGAACTTGGAATTCTTTTTTACTTAAATTATATCTCATTTTCTTATTCTTACACTTGTTCAGAAATTTGTATAACTCATCTGTCACTACATTCTCAAAGGTAGCTAGGGTAGTATTCATGGGGGGGTAAAAGTGCTTACCTTCTTAAATGTTTTTTTAATTATTTCACCACTATTATCTAGGAAGTACAAGACCAAATTAAGCTTTTGCATATATTGTTTGAATTCCACAATGTAATCAGTAATATCTAAATTTGTATTGGGGACATATTTCATTCCCCTAGAAAACAAAGAGAAGTGTTCCTTCTCTATTTTAAAATCAGTGTAATTAAAAATACTAAAATCTCCTAAACTAAAGTGTAAAAACCATTTAAGAAGGCAAGCACTTTACTCCCCTATGAATACTACCCTAGCTACCTTTGAGAAAGTAGTAGCCATGGTGGTACGGCGGTAGTGTTGTTACCTCACAGCAAGAGGTTCTCCTGTTCAATTCTCGGCTTGGCTTGGGAGTGCCTTCTGTGTGGAGTCTCCATGTCCTCCCCACGGTTGGGTAGCATTCGAAAGACATGCGTGTGTAAATGGGTGGGCCTTCATTGAAGGTTGGGCGTCGAGCTGGCACCTCGACGTTTCTTAAAAATCTACTGCCAGTGCCAATCACTAGCGGACCGGAGTTCCGCTGTGGCGACCCCTTACCAGGAAAATGCCGAAAGACAAACAAACATTATTGCATTAGAAAAAAAAGATTTTACTAATGCATTATATAGACATCTTGATCAAAAGTCCTCATTGTGAAATGTTTAAGTTTGCTATTTTAGAACATATACTGGTCAATCCCAGGGGTGGTAATATCAGGAAAAGATTAGGGGAAAGAGAAATCAAATGGCAAATTTTATTGAATGCCGCTGTACACCCGGGGATAAATGACAGTATATCTATTAAGCCCATTTTAGAACTAAAGGCATAATTTGTGTATATATATTTAGAATATGTTTGAATTTGTATTGTAAAAAGTATTTATTTTTTAACTATGTGTATGGTTATGTAATATTGTTTTATCTATTAGGGATCTTATACAGTATTAGGGTAGGTATATAATATATTTTACTAATACAAAAGGATGATTTTTAACAGAACGCACAGTGCACTTTAAGGGATTTGTATATGCTAATTAGGAATGAATTGATTTATTATACAAAGTGTTTGATTGGTTTTACGATGATATTTAACCCAGGATGTAACTCGAGATCATGTTCTGAAGAAGTCTATAATGTTAGATGAAAGTGCTTAACTGGACTACATGATTTTTCAATAAAGTGTGTTATTTTAGAGACATTTGTGGAGTTTTCTTGGGACCTTTATTAGATGAAATTTTGGGCCCTGTCTTATGGCGAAGATACCCCTAGGGATTTATATGATATTTTGCCCTAACTTTGGCAGGATCAGGGTCTGGAAAGTGATTTGTTGTTGCTCTCAGTAAAGACAGGCTTTGGTCAAAGCTACAGCTATCAACTACTTTGAGTATATGATGACTACAGGAGCAAGCTGTGTGTTTCTCCTTCTCTTCAAGCAAAAAAAAAAAAAAAAAAAGTGCTACTCCACACCATCAAAACTTTTATTAAAACGACAAAGCTTTCAGATAAAAATATCCTTCTTCAGTGTCTTTACATATAACAAACATAAAAACAGCATTTTTAAATACAATCCAATTATATTACATGATGAGTGCTGTGTCATATGATATAATTGGACTGTATTTAAAAATGCTGTTTTATGTTTGTTGTATGTAAAGCTACTGAAGAAGGATATTTTTATCTGGAAGCTTTGTCGTTTTAATAAAAGTTTTGACGGTGTGAAGTAGCACTTTTTTTTTTTTTGCTTGAAGCTATTTTGCTTCGTGTTTCTCTACTTTACCACCAGCTCCCCTTCCTTTGTGACTTATTTCTCTTTGTCTACCAACCACCCAGCAGTATTAAAGTTTACCATGCATTTTTTTCGAATGTTGTTTTGTTCAACAAACACTAGGGATGGTCAAGATTATCAACGTTCAAATAGTTGGACATTCGATATGTTGAAGTGCCATTTTATCAAAAGTGGTCAGTGGGAATTGGAAGGGGGTTAGAGTATCTACATGTGAGTTTGGGGGTTAGGGTAAGGGTTAGGTAAAATTATAGGTGTGTGTTTGTATGTGAAAATGTGTGTTTTAGGCTTAGGTAAGTGGTTAGATTTTATGTTTGTAGCATGTGTTGTTACATGTTTGTATGAATGAGCATGTCTCGTGTAGTGGCAGTGTTATGGGAAGGTTTTTAAGGTATGGTGTGGAGTTAGGTTTGGGTCGGAGCTCCCTTGATCACCTCAGTAATGCATGCTAATCCTAACCTTAACCCCACCCTCACTCCAACCCTAACCCCACACCATATCTTAAAAAAACCCTTCCCATAACAGTGTCACTATTCTGACTAATTACAGGCTAGTGTTTTCTTTTTTCAATGTTTCACTCATTCAATGTTTAAGTCATTCGATCTTATATAGATTTCATTTTATTTTCATTTGAAATGATAACAGCTATGATGATGAATATACACCACTTAGAAGGTCAGAACACTTATATAATAAGAACAGACAACAAGTTTTTTTACACAGGAATCCACAACAGAGCACCATGAGAGGCAGGGGCATGGGGAAAACATGGAAATAAATATTAGTACTACATCTACAAATATAGTGACAGACTGCAATGGTATTTTAAATATCCTACGGGGTTTTAACATTTTCAGCTACACATCCTTAGAATTAGGTGAAAGATTTTTTTACACTTTTTACCATAGGGTTCAAATTTATATCTACTTTCAAAATTAGTACGGTTGACATGGTCACCGAACTCAACTTATTTACTAGAAAGTTAAACTTCAGGTTAATGTTCCAGGACCAGGATAATAAGGGGATTTCTGAAGCAAATAACATATTAAAAAGAAAGAGCTGTTTTAACCCGCCCTTACATCCCCTGATTCAAGCATTTGAGAATGTTTGCATAACAAGAGGTACACTCTGCCCTCTCATATAGTAAAGGTTACAAAAGTAGAAAGAAATTTAATTTAACCAGAGCTGAACATGACTTAATGCAAGAACTTAGAGCCAATGATGCTATCAGAATTATGAAGCCAGACAAGAGAGGGGGGTTAGTCATTTTCAACAAGACTATGTAAATTCCCTTCCCTGTAGTTTGTCAGATGATATGAAGTATCAAGTCCCCTCAAAAACTGAAGTGCTTATAGCACACAAAAAATGAGTCTATTAATAGAGGACACACTCTTACAGGGTGCTATTTCTGAAGAACTGTATAATTCCCTCCACATAGATCACCCCTATATACCTGTAGCATTTGGCATACGTAAAACCCATAAGGAGATTGAACATCCACCTTTTAGGAAAATTATATCGGCCAAAGGTGGGGTAACGCACCCACTGGGAATTTTATTGACAGAATTTACAAAGGAGCACTTGGGTCAGTGGACTACATTTTAAAAGACTCATGGAATTTTTTGACAAAAATCAGTTGCTCATGGTTTTCTGATAACTGTTGTTTTTCCACAATAGACATCATAGATTTGTTTACATCTATTCCTCGTGATGTAGGGCTTGAGTTATTTTATGAAGCAACTAGGGCCTTAACAAATTTTAATGATACACTTATTCATTTCATTATGATTGGCATGGAGTTCATTCTCAAAAACATTTTTTTCTGTTTGAAGGGGAATATTACAAACAGCTTAAAGGGTGGCAATGGGGGCATGTTGTGCCCCCCCTATTCGTGAACATGGTGTTATATGCTTGGGAAGCTAAATTTGTTTTTAATACACATTTCCCTTTGAAATGGCACACGTACTTGAGATTTTTGGATGACATTTTTATTCTTTGGAAAGAGACTGACAATCAACCGGTCCTATTTTGCAGTATCTAAATGGGGTGTGTGAATGTTTTAAATTCACGTCAACAAACTCAGACAGTACGACTGACTATTTGGACGTGACACTTTTCAATTAGTTCCAAAATTTTTAGGAAACAGACTTATTCAAACAACTATTTGGACTACAAGAGCTGTCACCCCAATTTTACGAAAATAAATATATATCAGGGACAATTAGTGAGAGCAGCACGTATGTGTTCAGATATTTAAGTTTTAAATCAGAAATAGATATTATTATGGGCGTATTTGTTAATACAGGTAACCCTATTAATCTTTTGGGATCTATGAAATCTGAAATAATGGCAAGCTGGGGTACCAAATTTAAGCCATTACTAGGCGAAAGCAACTTGACATATACTATTATAAAGGACAAATCCTATAGTCAACATAGTGATAGCATGGCTATTCCATGTGGAGAAGATGCTGCAGAGGTTAGGAAAATTATTTCCAGAAATTGGACGATATTTAACGGTAACGCCAGTATACTGAATATTTTCAGGTATGAACCAAAGTTTGTTTTTAAAACTGGGAGGAATTTGAAGCTACTTTTTGAACAACCTATTTATTTAACACCCCTTCCTGACAAAGGCATGACAAAATGTGGTGCCTGTAGGCAATGTCATTATATTCTGGAACTTAATAACATTGTTTTAAGGGAAGATGGTTACAAAGTAAACTTAGCCAAGGGTAATTGTAACACCAAAGGTGTGGTATATATTTTGATTTGCCAGACCTGTGGAGGTTACTATATAGGGAAAACAGAAAGGAAATTCAAAACTAGGATTTATGAACATCTTTATGCAATTTTAAAGGAGAACATCAATAATTCCCTGTATAAACACTCACTTCAGGGTCAGGGATTTACATGTTTTAAGTTTAGCATTTTGGAATAAGTGCCAACACATCCAAGAGGTGGTTGGTGGGAATTGTCTCTTGAGCTAAGGGAACTGTATTGGATTATAAAACTGCAGTCTAACATACCAGCAGGTATAAATGAGTATCCCTCCCTGACACCATTTCTTAAAAGGAGAGCTCTTGAACTATAACATGTTTCATATATTTTAACATTACATATATTATACTTTATTTTGTAACATTCTATATATTTTTACATATTTTTATATGATTTAGTGCTACTGATTAGTTAAAGTATTACTATTTAAGTTGTATAATATGTTTTATATAGTCATACTGCTAGATGTTTTTGTATGTCACTATGTCTTTAAAAGAGATAAAAAATGTTGGTGGTTAATTGTTTGTCACGCTATAAATTGCTTGATTAGTGAATGCTTTTTAGTTCTCAAGAAGTCGCTATTGTATAAGTGAGTAGAAAGCGCTTAACTTTTTTTGGAAATAAAATGATTTTTGGTTCTACAATTCACTGGTACAGTTCTTGGAGAGGTCTGGAGGTTATGGTGTGATCCCTCAGGGACCTTTATGTTTTTTTCAAGTTACCTTTTATTGGCTTTTTCCATGTTTGCTTTATTCTTTGTGGTTTCACTCATTCTGTGTTTAAGTCATTCAATCTTATATAGGTTTGATCTTATTTGTGTTTGAACATTTTGTTCAATATTAAGTAAGTTCAATTAGGACATTCCTTCCAGAGTTCACACACTTCTTTCTTGGCTCAGTATTAGGCTCACTAAACATGATTATTGTTGGATGACTTCAGAATTTTGCAAGATGATGAGTTTGTGTCTCTTCTTAACAAATTCCTCTTTGTTATGAGGATTTTTGGATCCATTCAGTTTATTTTTTCCATTACCCATAGAGTAGATCACACTTTTGACTTGGTTTTCCAACTTAGTCTTTCAACCTTATATATGGTGGAACATGTGTATGGTAAGATCATCAAATCATTCAGCTTTTGGTGTCTTTACTTTGCCCCCCCCCATCTCAAAGCCATGGAATACAGGAATTTTAGCTCTGTAAGAGCTGACTTAATTTTTCCTGATTTCCACCTGTTCCTGTTAGTATCCAGTGCTGGCAGGCCACATGACTTTCTTGCTGCCTGTAATAAAGCTGCATGTTCATTTCTGGGTCTGCTTGCTCCCTCTCAGGTACACCCTTCAAACATTGTTCCCCATGAGCCTTAGTTCAATGCCTGGATCCATGGTATGAGAAGGATGGGCAAACACTTGAGCGTAAATGGAGACGTTCAGCTATTGTTGATGAAAGGTTTAGACTTGATGACTAGTATGCCACTTATAAGGCTGACATCTCTCATAAAAAGGAAGTATTACCATCCACAGAGATCACTTAGTCACCAGATTGACCAGCTAACCATCTACATTATTTGGGGTGGTACGTAGTCTGAGTAATCGAGTAATTGAGCCTGTTGTGCCACCTATAGGATGTTTTCTTGCAAAGAATGTGAAAAAGGCACCAGTTCTTTACAGCTAGCCTTGTATCACTGAGGCAGATTCTTCCTCCATGATAACCTCAGGGGCAGATTGTACTGTCCAGAGTAGCAGATTGTACTGTCCAGAGTAGAATTCTGTCTTTGACTTGTGAGTTGTGAGGTTCAGATGCTATGATGTTGTCTGCATAATTTCAAGTATGAAACATGCCACTTGTTGCTTAGATCCATCCCATAACAAGAGTAGCTCTTGCCTACCTGGATGTGCTGGGGCCTGTGATTTATCAAATTGTCTTATCATCTTTGAATAGCAGTGGCTTCCTAACAGTTTTGAACGAGGTCTTTGTGAACCCTATTATAAAAAATTCAATACTTGATCCAGACATTTTGGATAATTACTACCCAGTCTTTAACCTTCCCTTTATTGGAAAGATTTTTGAGAAAGTAACATATTTACAACTTAATTCACTTCTACAAGAATACTGAACATATGTTGCATTCTCCAGCTTCTGCTCCAGACATACCTCTGACATGACCCTTACTGGAGCTATGAATGATCTTCTAATGACTAGAGATCTGTGATAGCATTCCATTCTGATCTTTCCTCAGCTTTGGATACTCCAGACCTGAAAGTCTTATTATATCATTTGCAAGTTTACCATGGGGTTTCAGATACTTACCTAGACTAGTTTGCCTCCTACCTTTTTGGGCATACCCAGAGGATAGCTTGGGGCATTCATTCTTGTGAAGTTATGCTGTCACCTGCAATGTTTCACAGAACAGGGATCAATTTTGGATCATGTTATTTTCCATGAAAATACTTTCATTAGGAAACTGATGCATAGGAGAATTTAACAGTGTCACTTCTATGCAGATGATGCTTTAGTAGTCCTTTACTCATGACAATATGTCTGCAGATTCTTTAGATAAAGACTTGTAATGCTTACAGAATTGCATGAATAGTAATCACCTCAGACCTAACACATCCAATAAGGTGATTATGCTGTTCATACCACTCTTAGGTAATCAAACTTTCCAGAGTTGAATGATACCATTCCTAATGATGGAGATATTGAGGTGGTTTTTGACAGTAGGTTAACATTGAAAGCCTAGATGTTTCCTTTTTGAAGTCATCTTAAATCCATTTAGGGATGTATCAGGCATTTTGACTTTGACAAGATCTTGCAGTGGTTTTGTGTGCCTTGGTCTGGTCTCATCTTGGACTACTGCAGCCCCTTTGTATAGGGCTTCTAGACATCAAACTTGATTGGTTGCAGCTAGTGTAGAATTCCAAAGTCTGGGTTCTCATAGGTGCATCCCATTTCCAGCCTATTATCTTGGTTAGCAGAGCTTGCACTATCCGCTGGTAAAGTTATACATCACCTTTAAAGTTCCAGAACTGGTTTATATATCCCTACACAGTATGGGACCCCCTTACCTGAAAGAGCTCCTGATTCTTTGCAGCCTGCATAGATATTTGTGTTCCTCATACCTGAGGCTTTTAGAGGATCCATGAGTAAAAGAGAGCTCAGGTTTGTGTGTTTTTTGCCTTCAAGTAGCATGCTCTTGGAGTTTTCTTCTTTGGTGTTTGAAAAAATCCCCCGCACTCCTTAGAAAAATCCCCCGCAATCCTTAGTATCAATAGTCTTCTGTACTAAATTTTAAATGCTGCTTTTAATACATGATTTCAGTTAATTTCTGTTTTAGTCTATATTTTGCATCGACTATTATCCAGATGTGGTGTTTTCATCTGAATTTTTATTGTATGGTGCTTAGTTTCGAAGCACTGTAATGCATTTTAATTTTAAGAGGACACAGAATGTGGTGCATAACTCGGAATGTGCATAGAGATGTGTGTGCTGTAGTGCCATGGAGTGAAACGCTAGTCACCATGAAAAAGTTTCTTTGGAAATATAAAATATGTGATAGCTGTATCTGTGATTTTCTCTAACTGCTAAATGCACTCTGTTTGAATGAGGTCACAGCAGGGGAAATTCCGCTGCTCCTAAGTCGTAACTAACTTGAAACTGATTAGATAATTAATGGAGTACAGGAGAATGATGTCTGCTGCATGGTGATGGAAACGTTAAACACATTTAGCAGCTAGCAAATTTGTGAAGCTAAAGACTAAGGCACCTGTTATGTTTTTTCTAACAGAGCTGAGCACTATCTGCAGAAAAGCTGTGACTCCCTTGCTAAGGACACAAATTAACAAGGAGTTTGGGAAAGATAATGAAAAAAAGCTATTATGTCCAATAGCTATTTTAATAAATGCTCTAAATTTAAAATTGTGTACATTTTTATTTTGGGTTATCTGTATAAAGTACCAGTGATGAGTTTTACAGTCACAAACTGTACTGTATGCTATTAACTACTGTTTGTTAACTGCCTAAGTGCACGTCTCTAAAGGCCATTTACAGGCAGGACCCAGGCCAGTTTGTAGTAGAACTTACAACAGTAGAAGAATCATGAGGCATATTTTAGAATATCTTTTCTTCAACATTTCTGTTCTTTCTGCACCACTGTACCAGGTTTTTACAAAATAGATTGGCTCTTAATTGAGCATAAGCACCAAAGCTTTTTTTAGAACGTATTTATTAAAAATAAAGACTAAAATAAATATTGGTTTACCCAAAAGGTGAGCTCTCCAGTCATTGTCAAATTTGGAAGGAATCAACAATTGGAGGGGGGGGCAATTCTCTGTTTGTTTTTCATTTATAATTTTTATATTTGTTTTACTATAAGTTACACAGCTACTCACATAGTGTTTTCTGCTGATCTGATGTGACCATAATGTGAGAAAAATCAAATGCCTGTGCATGTAAAATAATTATGTGGTGAGATTACAATGTTATGTGTACTAGACCAGCGCATATTTCTCAATCCAAGATAATCAACCATAAAATTTGAGTTATGCAATCATGTCTCATTTAATAATACAGTATAAACTTCTGTGGCATGACTGAAAATACAGCATACATCATGGTGAGCAGGTACTCAAATAAAGCACCAAATCTAAGGACACACATTAGTGTTGTGACAAGAGACATATACCCTGAGGCATATCACCAGAGATGTATGGAGCATCTATCTAAAGGAATGCGATATGGTGGACAAAATCAAGATAATCTTCAAAATATGTTACGTATTTATCTTAGCAACTGTACTGGCAAACCATGTATGTGGTAAGCTATTCCCACAAGGAACATTGATCACAACCAAACTTGCTCAACCAGAATATGCACACAAGCTTTCAAAACCATTCATTTTACACAGAATGCCAATACGTACAGAAGGCAGTTAATTACAAATATTATAGCATATCTGACTTGGACCAGGACTATGACAGGATATATGGATATATATAACATGAATATGGGCTTCCTCTTATAGCTAATGCAGCCAAGAAAAACTTGACCTGTCTACAAATGTTGTTTAAACATATTAGCATATTTGTATTACTAGCTCCGACCAGATAGCATCACTGTGCAGTTCTACAAAAAACTAAATGGCTTCCAGTAAAACAAAGAAGTACTAGTTTTCTCCTTGCACCATTTACATACAGACTGATGTATGTACAAATGTTTAACTACTTGCTATTCATCTTTCCAAAAGAGCTACCACCTACAGCCTTAGATCACAATCCCCCTTCAAACTGTCAGTGCCTTACAATAATTTCCATTGTGACCAACACAGTTTAATAAGTTCATAGTTGTTTACTTTGCTAATGACTGTAAGGGCCTTTTTAAGCCTAGGCATGCATCCCAAATCTCTGACAATAGCAAATTGTGACAGGAGTTGAACATCAACTACTCCTGTCATGCTTCACCTGCAGTCCCCACCGAGTTTCACTAACTGCCCTGAGGATGACTGATGTGATATTGCCAGTCTCCTGGATCTCCTCTGTCACAGGTAGACAATCTTCAGTGAAGAAGACTTTGCAAATATACAATAAGGAATATGGAGGGAATAACACTCATTATCCATGGCCACCACAAAGTGGTCATTACTTGCTAAATTAAATAAAGTAAGAGGCTGTTGGACAGGAACTAAGGTAAAATGGTGATACTATGAAGGCTGTAATAATGGTATGTACTGTGCAGCATAAATGCAAGCAGAATGAGGGAAGAGCATGGCACAGTGTCCCTCAACTCCCACCCAACAGACACATTACAGGTTCATAGATTTATAGGTGTTTACTAGGCTAACAACGACAAGGGCTTTTTTAGCCCATGCATCCCAAATCTGACAGGTTCTGGTACTCTTGGTAAGTGTAAACAGGGGCTTGGAAGGTGAAACATTTACAAGCAGGGGCCTGGAAGAGGAACCATTTACAGACTGCCTGTTTCCATTAGAGACATAGGTTGCGGAACCAGGGATGAATTTCCTGTTCCCTATCCAAATGTCCAAGTTATACCTGAATTCGGTTAGGGAGGAGCTCTGCTCCACATGGATGGGGATCCTGTTCCAGAGAAGGGGTAGTCTCTGGGATACATACCTGTCTCTCCAGCAGGTCCTATTTATATCACAGCCAAAGTTTAAGTCTTTGGAATGGGAGATTACAACAGCTACACTTGAGTGATGCATGTAACAGCAGGATGGGCATTTCAGATTGTCAAGTAACTGCTCAGCATAACACACTGCAACACTCTTACCTATTCCTGATGGTTGTGTATGATTTTAGTATTCTTTGAGGTTATTATATGTGTCCACTTGCAGATAGGTACATAATAATATAATAATGTACAACAACATGCCAGACTTGTTTTCCTGATGCAGCTCTGCAAACAGCAGGGTTGTGTAAACTGCATGCCTCCTGTGACATCATACAGGCATGTTTCTGTACATGTAATCATGTATGGAAGACCACTTGCACACATCTGAGAGAGTGTTGCCTACAGTGTTTACATTGGACCTGGCCAGGCAGAGACAAAGGAGAACATAAAATACAGTATGTGTGACAGTACATAATATGACATGATGAGTGGATATAAATAAAATAATCATAGCAGTATCACATATGCCATAAATGCTGATGCAGAGACATTTCTATGGCAAATTTCTAATGATGATATAAAATGTCAGTGTTGTTTACGGTGTATAGTTTATTATTCAATAAACAAAATATATATATATATATATATATATATATATATATATATATATATATATATATGGGTCCCAGACAGTTTGCCAAACGGCCGTTTCTCCAAAACTGTAACAGTCGAGCATACTTGCGCGAAAGTGCTTTTTGACAAAAAAGCACTTTCACGCAAGTATGCGAAAAGATAAGGGAAATCGTGGGGGAATGGCTGTTGCTGAGATCGTAATACATGGAGATAAGGGAATATTCCCTTTTCCCCACTGTAGTGCAATCTCGGAGTGAGAATATAAAAGTAGAGGGTGTGGGGGCAGAGCTTGCCACATGGGGGGGTGCAGGGGGGCTTGCCCCCTGCGTAAAAATGAGTTTTGTGTTTGTGTGTCTTTTTTTTTTTATTATTTCTTGGGGACTTTAGCGAAAGTGCTTTTTTGGCAAAAAGCACTTTCACTAAAGTGGATATATATATATATAGTTCCACTTTGAATCATCGGAAGCTTGAAACATCGAAATTCTGATTATCGAGACCAGAACATCAAGTTTCAAACCATCGAAGATTGAAAGGGACTGTAAAAAAAAGAAAAAAAAACTTTAAAAACTATTTTATGAAGGGGGACTTCACCCTCCTGCACCCCCCCATGTAGGGGGCTGCCCCCCCCAACTTTAATATACCAACTCTGAGATCGCATTACAGTGGGGTAAAGGTAAATCTCCATTTTAGCACTATATGCAGAGGGGCTAAACGGGAGGTTTCCCGTACCCTGTCTGCAGTGCCATCACAGAGATGGCACATTCACAGACACAGTGTGCAGGGCACCTTGCTGCCCTGCAGAAACATATATATATATATATATATATATACATACATAAAGTGTACTAATTTCAAATTACTGACATGCAGCACACTGTGTATAAGCATGCATATTTCATCAGCCTATTACACAATACATAGAACACAACAAGAAGGTGTTTGTAACAGTAAATAATGTTAGCATGTTGACCTACTGTTGCTATTGCAAAGATTATTAATCTTTTAATGAATTAAAGAGCTATACATGCACACCTCTGCATTAATCTAAATTATGAACTCACATATCCTGTGGCTATATTGGTACAGCACACATACAATGAATTATTCAAAAGGGGCATGTCCCTTGAGGTATGTGAGGGTGTAGAACATGGATTACACCAGCAGGAGCTATCGATAAGTCATTTGGCAACCTGGGCAATCCGCAGACTGGTGCCCTCAAAACTGAAGAGGAAAAAAAAAGGTTTCCTAAAGCTCACAACAAAAAATAAAACATCTTTCTGAGCTGTAACACAGAGACAGAGCACTTATATGACCTCCATGCTAAAGTTAAGCTGTAAACATTCATTTTAGCAGATACAATACGAGTTGCAGCTGCTGAAGTGAATTATGGCATTTCTTGCCTTGTTTATCTTCAACAAATTTTAAGCACTGCTGATTGCACCTCTTGAGAGTATGCACCTGCAGCAGGACCCCCCTTTTCCCTACCTTAGTTATGGTACTGATGCTGGCATTAACAAAATTAGCCAATTGCATGTGCAACATGTCCTGATCTACCCTAACTCAAATGGCAGCAGATACAGCTTACTTTGTACTAGAGAGGAACACATACCTCTTAACTGTCCAGATTTTTGCAAGTTGTCCAGATTTTTGCCTGATATTTTTGGTCTGTTTATAACATTTGTAGTTTTCTGACAAATCACTGAGGACTTAAGTCACTAAATAATGACAGGTATTTTAGTTTTAGACTTCATATCCTTCAGATAAATGCATGCTAACACAACGTTTATTATTCTAAGTTTGTAAGAGCAATATTTAAAATTTGTCCCTATTTTTGGGCCTTTGTATCCCCATAATTTTAGGCTTTGTCCAGATGTCTTGTGATAAGAAGTTGAGCGGTATGACGCTGATAAACAGTGGTTGCTCACACAATGTTGGGTCATTACATAACTACTCCCTGAGTGATCACACTTAGACCAGATTCTGGTCTGCCTTTTCATTAACCACCTTCTACTTGATCTCAGACTATCCAATCTAATTCTCTATGCTGACAAACTTGAGATTTTTGAATTTGTCCCCCCACATCATGTAACAATACTGTGCAAATTTCAAACAGTACTTGATAAGCTCTCTGTCTGGCTACAGAGAAAGCAGCTTGCACTAAATGCTAAGAAATTCAATTTATATTTTTGGTACTCAGCCAAAATGCAAAATCTTAGCAACCCTTACTGGTCCCTTACATGCAACAAGCAAACAATTCAACAACCAGACCTAACTCTAGATCCATCTTTCTCCAAGTCCTTTCACAATAATAATCTACAAGCAGCAATGTGCTCAAACCTGTATGTATGTCACAAAATCTCTCACGTTTCTTACCCCTGAAAGTAGAGCTACAGTAGATTAAATATTTTCCTACCACAACTAGAATATACTCTCCCTCTTCATCTAGCCTTTGTAGAGAAATTTCAGTGACCTGTAAATATTATCCAGTAGGACCTGTTATTTTATTCTCTTCTTCCGAACAGAACATGATTGCATCACCCTTAAAAACTGGCTCCATGTAGCAGCATGCAGACCTCCTACTGACACTCATAAAATCCTCAGAAAGAAGTAGTCACTCATACTTCTAGATAAATAGTCAACAAAACATACCCAATAGCAAGTACACTGCAGTTTAGGCAATACAGCAGTACTACAGAGATGCAATAATAATAATATATCATCCAATGATCATGCATACTCCTTCTTAAGCTTCATGCAGTGGAACTAACCCCCACAACAGCAATAACAAATTCTAAACATAAAGAATTCAGATCAAAATTACTGGAGCCTCTGAAGAATAAACTGCATGCACATAAACCCACTAATACATAATTTATTACAACTTTAGCCTACCACTCTGACAAACGTATTATATTTAACATAAGCTACAAGAAAAGGGTTGGGGTGGCATAATGTTTAATTTGTTTTCCTCATAGTCAATGGGTACAGAGTTAGATTCTCACAAAGGGGAAATGGCTAGGCTTAAAATGATCCATAAGGACTGCTGGCCTAGTGCTTAACATGTAACATGAACATGTAATCCTCTACCTTAAGCAGTTGTAAATAGTTAGTATTGTGATAGTGTATTGAATGCTTTATTTCAATTGCATCTATCAGTTATACTTAGATATACTCAAATTTACTTTCTGTTTGACTTGGCTAATTTTCTGTTTTTACATATTATTTCCATTTTTTGTCATGTGCATGTTAATTATTGTTCATTTGGGCTATGGCTGAAATGGGTCCTGTTGGATCAATCCATTATTCCTGGTTAACAAACCTAATACAAAATAAGTAAATAAGTTACTGAACTCCAACCTAGTCACAAAGATATAGTATGCAAATTCAGCAACACAAATGTCACAAGATGGCCTTTCCATGCAAACTGTACAGTTCTAAATAAGTACAGTTATGTAGTTTTATACCAGTGCTTATGTTTGTAAGCCGCTAATCACAACTTCACAACAAATTTATTATGCACAGCATCAAAAATGATATGTATGACAGTTACTGTACAAGCCTTCGGATGTCCATCCTAAATCTGAATGATGCTACTCTTGTTTGCATGCATATGCTCTGTTAAGACATCCACATCCTTACAGTAAGCACTCATAAATTTGTAATGTACCACTTGTGACCAAGGTAGTAATAACTACAGAATGCCCTGCAGCCATTTCTCTTTACTAGACAAGTTTTCAGGCCTTTTCCTGTGCAGGTCTGGCGTTGCTTCTGTGAACTAACTGGGTGACTCTGGTATGCCACTGGAGCTCAGTGGCAAGGTCCTTCTAGGCAGTTATCACACAGAAATGATCTGTGCAGTTACAGACCATATGTTCCTCCCTGAATAGGCTGAGTTTTATTAAGGTCTTTTGCTCTGAGCAGAGGGGAGCACAAGTTCCAAAGGTGACTTTTGAAGCTCTCTTGAAATGTAGTTGCATCACAATGACTTTTGCAAAGCCCTGCCCAGCCCTACCCCCTTGACTTACTGCTCCCTGCCCAGGCTTTCAATTTACTCTGTTGTAGTTAAAAATAATTCCAGAAATTTCAATGCAGATGAAGAACACTTTTTTATGCATGGCATCCTGCTCTACTCCTTTGTATACTTTGCTGATTTCAGAATGTAGCACTGTTTGCTGTGATAAAATGAAATGCTCTGGGATTTTCAATTACATAAGGTAAGTTGGTGTCATATATTAGCAGTTATAAAAAAAGTTCCACATTTCTCACACATCTACATCAGTCATAATGTTTTAGATCTTTATAGTGGACTATTAATAACTGTTTACAGATTGTGTGTATTCTCATATATATATATATATATATATATATATATATATATATATATATATATATATATGGAATCACTACAATATACTGAACGGCCAAAATACCAATGCCCGATAAACCGAGACCACAAGACCGAAGTTACAAAATCCCAGAAATGCACAATACTGAACTGCAGAATCACGAAAAACATGTAACTAGAAATGACAAGAATGTAGACAGTTCAATTCACATGTAGAAGTATAGGGAAATGCCTCAGCTGCTATAAAAGGTGCTCGTACACTTTAGGGAGATGTACGATGGGAAAGCGGAAACCATGTACCTGTTTGGAGATGGTGAGAGCGATTGCACGGTTATTGAAGATGTGAGTCCGTTATTCTCTTAGTGCCATTTCACATGGGTGGTTTGTGTTGATATATGGTAATTTTGTGTCTGCATCACTGTGTCACTAGATATGCAATACAGGACGGAAACATTGGAGTGTTGGGTTTTGTTAAAGTACGTGTACAATGTGTTGCATTTCTTTATAAGCACAGTGCACAAGGTGTTTGTTGCTTGGTTACATTTAGATGTTTATGGCACTGTTGTAGTGTTTACATTCGTCACACCGGCATTTGTCGATATTTTGGGATGTCGAGATTCTGCAGTTCGGTATTGTGCATTTCCAGGATTTTGTAACTTCGGTCTTGTGGTCTCGGTATATCGGTCTTCGGTATGTTGGCCGCTCGGTATATTGTAGTGATTCCATATATATATATATATATATATATATATATATATATATATATATATATATATATATATACACACACACACACACACACACACACACACACACACACACACACACACACACACACACACACACACACACATCAGCATGGTGAACACATTTTTTTTCTATAAAATGGGTGAGGTATAGTGTATACACGTCTAGGTTACATATAGAAGTCTGCTAATAGGATATGTGTAAAGTTTTGTAATTGTAGGATATGTTTATTACAGGTTGTCTTTTACTTAACTCAAGATTCATCTGTTTGTGGCTCATTTGGTCATAGCTGAACACCCTTCTATGTATTCATGTGAGGAAAATTTGAATATATATGCATGTAACTATACTTTGTCTGAGTTTCTGTAACTTGGAGGCAGTATATTTATTTTTTGTGGGTGAGGAGACAGGGCCCCCACACTGACAGTGCTACTTTTTTAAATTCACTGCCAGGCTTGAGTAGAGCTTGACTTGAGTGATCTGTACGAGGTTAGTGGTACTTGAGCAGTTCATGTTTATGCTAAGCAAAGTAGATTCAATATCAATGCACGTTTTACCTGTGAGTTATGCATAAGATGCTTTATTTTGCACTAATGTTATATAAGATGATTTTCCAAAGAAATAAGATCCTACGTGAAACACTCAGGTAGTATGGGCCGTCACTACTGGAATGCATAGGACAGTAGTACCAGAGTGATATGTGGTGGGTGGAAATTGTCCACGGGGAGATTGCAATCAGGGGACATAAACATACACTCCAGCAATGCAATCAGTGTGTCACAGATATGGATGATTGGAGATAGGATGCATTGGATACCACGAGGCATTCCACAGCTTAGGGCCACCATCTGCATTCTCACAGACAGAGAGGCTTTTCTCATGCCACAGGGTGGCTATCAGAGGATCTGTGCATTGTGATGGTGGTTGGTATGTCATGCTGGCCGCAGGCATGTTCTCAATCTATTCTTATAATATTGATGTTTGATAATAAGTCAGGATTATTTGCATAGTACATGACTGTCCTTTAGCTGCTCAAGATCCATCTGTTTGCATTTTGTTAGCCTGAACATGAATCCTTGAGTGTGTATTTTTTCATTTATGTTTGATACTACTTGTTGTAGTAACATGCCTTTCCTCACAATTATTTGTATTTTTCTTTCTCTGAGAGTGTGCCAATGCTGAGAAATGGTGAGACTTTTTTAAATAATTTTTATAGTTTATGCTCTTTTGTCAACATTAGAATAAATTCTAAGCAAGAATAATAAAGTATTGGGAGCCCCCTGTAAAAATAACTGTTTATTTTTTTGGTGGTATGAATCATCTGTTCTGTTTCTGCGTGAGTACTTGTGTTTGGATATTCTATTCCCTTGAGGGAATACTTTCAATGAATTTGGGTAAAGTAAATATGTTTCAAGGGCCAGGATCTCACAGGCCCACAAGGGAAGCATTTAAAATATCTCTTACATATCCCTGTACATGCAACGTGCAGCCTCATAGGGGAAGCATTTTACTTATAACTTGCATAGCCCCTGTACATACAGGATATGCACAGCAAGCTCATGCACAGGCACATGCAGAAGATGATGAAATACCAGCTATGTACATACATGCTACTACAGTTTTATGGTGCTGATAGGATACTTGTTACCATCATATGAGTGAGAGACATGTGAATAACCATGTTGTTTCAGGTTCATTAGGAGTACAGGCTTTCATGTTTAGGCAGCAGGGTCAGAGTCTGTTACTGAATCAGTAGTGGGGTCAGATCCTGTTATTAGCTAGGAAGTGGGGTTAGCCTGTCATTAACTAGAACTGGGGTCAGAGCCTGTCATTAGGTACAAGTGGGATCAGAGTTCATGTCACTGCCTAACTTCATTTTGGCGTTATTAATTGTCTGTCATACTTTCATATGCACTTTCAAAAGTCAAGGGTGATGCATGTTGTTTTTGATTTTTCTGTTACAGATGTTTCTTCAGCATCACGTGGCAGAATTTCTGTGGCCTACATCAACACAGCTGAGAGAGTGGTTAGGATCATAGCTGTTCATCCAACTGCGATGGCTGACATGATCCCACGATGAGCCAAAAGGCCCAATTCAGAGTCACTGACACACATGATGGCTTGGTGGATATCATATCTTATGCCTCTGTTGCTGGGATAGGTCATCAACTAGGAGACAGCTATTTGGCTGTTGATATTACTATGCCATAACTAAAGTTTGTACTTGAAGTAAGCTTGAACATGCAGGTGGGCATGATTTGGATGTACCTACTGTTCAGCACGGTCCAGTTGCGATTGGTAATCAGAATATGCCTGTTGTGGAGGAGCTAGCAGATGCACATAGGGCAAATGGGGACCAGGTTGACAATGGCAAATATGTGCTGCCTCTATATAGATTGTCTGACCAGCAGCTATTTTTTTCTCCCAAGCAGACCAGACTGGGATCCTATATGGCATGTCTTATGGGACTGACAGACTTCATGATGATGCTGAAAGGCATCACTTACAGTTAGTTTAATGTGTCTTTTGATATGTTGCAACATCACATTGAAAATTTCTTGATAATGATGGAGAGATTTTGACAGGATATTCAGTTTCCCCATTGCCAGTTGATAGCTTAAGCATATGCATTTAGCAGCATGGCTCATATAGGTAGTGAAAAGTGCAGGCATGGACAGGTTCCACATAGTTGCCATCATGCAATGTACCAGAGAGGTTCTGCTAAATATGCACAGGTACAGTGGTGGTAACCTCTGTGAGTAGTTTTGATGGGTCAAAGGCAATGCCACATACACTACGGCAAGGTTGTCTCACTTGCCAGGATATGGATCACAAATTTCTACACTCAGTGCACAGCTTAGAAGTCCTGGCACGTCCAGATCTTTATACCAGGACAGCCCTGCAACTGCAGGTTCTGTAACAGCTCATGGAGTGGGACATGCAGAAGATCTTCCTGGTCATGGAATATTTATATACACTCTCCATAGCTGACTGAGATTAACAATGTGATTGTTGTATAACATCCATTTGTTACAGTGCCTCTTTTTCTGGAGATGTGCATTTACTGCTGTGTATATGCCCTGGTACCTAGCATATGATGATAATACTGACACATAAAGTCTTGTGATGATGAATTTGACTTGGTGTCACAGGTATCCAAGGTGTGAACATGGAAGCAAGGCCTGTGTACAATATCCTACAGCAATAGTTCATGTGTGAACATTTCATTGGTATGTGTGCTCTCTGCTCATGTGGCCTGTCATGGTACAACTGTATCTACCAGATGTTGCCATGGTAGCAGCATTCACAGCACTGGATGCCTCTCTCCCTGCTCAGTACTGCCCTATTGCTACTCATGATCCTAGGTACCATCTTTGTCAGCTTATAGATCTTTGTTCTCAGGTTCCTGGGTTTGTGGTGGTAATGCTGCAGCTGCACTCCTGACTGGGATACCACCATATTTAGCTAATATCATGTGCAATACTGAATGCATGGTGACATCCAAGGTGTTTTCTAAGGGGTATGTTGAAGTACACTGCCAGAGGTGTCCAAGCACTTATATTAAAACTAAGACCAAAAGCGTATTCAGTGACCATTGTTATGTGTTTGTCCTCTTCATTGTATACTTCCTCAGCAGGTGATGTAGGTAGGCTTGAATAAGTGTCATAAGCTAGGGCTGCAGGGGGTAAGAACACTCACCTGCAAGACATATGTACCCATGTTCTGTGGTCGTTTGTGACATTCATACTGACTCCAGTTATTTGACATGAAGATGTACATACCTACCTACTATGTGTCTCTCGGATCTGATCATTTGAAAAGTGACTGCTAAGGCTATAGTATCTGCATATGGCAAAATCATGCAAGTTGCCATGATATCAAGATATGCTGCTGATAGTTGGAGAATCATGCCATCAGTTACACACACACACATGCACACACACACACACACACACACACACACACACACACACACACACACACACACATACATGCATGCCCACACACATACACACACACACACACACATATGCATACGCACACACACAAACATGCTTCACTGAACGCCACCTCGTCCAGTTGCTGCATCTGCCTTGATCATCACCTGAGGCATGTCTTGGTGGTTATATGTGCACAATTGTATTTATTTTATTTATTTATTTTTTATTTATTTATTTAATTTATTTATTAATAAACAAATAATAAATAAATAAATAAATAAAATAAATAAATAAATAACTAAAATAAATCACCTGAGGATTGTCTTGGTGGTTATATGTGCACAGTTTGAGTACTGAATATTTGGAGGAATCCTGCCTCACAGAAATGTTCCTAGCCTGCCTGTCATTCATTTGTTTTGCTCCTTGTCTCATAACTCAGATCAACCAGAAAGTGGTCCAGGATTCAGAAAGTTGCAGTCTGGGAAACTCCAATAGCCTCACCCATATGGCACTCTAGTGTCTCGTGTCAGTATGTTTAATATCAGTTGGACTTTTCAATCTAGTGGGAATGGATTTTCATGCAGGCTGTGTGCAGTCATGTGGGGTGCATACATCTGTCCTTTAGTTTGCACTAAAATATTTATTAATTACTTTCTGGTCAAACAGCTGGCCCAGCAGGACACTCCAGAAGTCTGACTGTAGCCATGCTACTGGTGAGGTGCATGTTGCAATAGCTATTCAGCAATCAGCGCATTCATGTCGTGCACTAATATTGCTGCAAACTCTAGCATGTTTACTTTGTACATATGTGTTGTATTAATAGTATCTAACTTGCAGAAACAATTTTTATGCCTGCCTTCAAGAATCTCAGTATCTTTATACTTTGGCGCAGAATCTCATGTGCAAGACAAAGAGTTGCAATGAATGCAGTCGCATAATTCTTTGTTTACATTTGGAGTCTGAAAACCCTCTTTGGGAATTGTCAGCACCTTGGTTATATTTAGAATTTTGGTGAATAGTGTTGTGCATTTCTCAAGTTGTTTTGGAATTTGGCCCATAGTTTCTTATTCATTTTATATAATACAGGTAGCTACCATGATTGTCATATGTATTTCAGTAACGGCAATTGTCAGCACAAGGGAAAGTTCTATGCTCAGTTCTCTCCTCAGTGTTGCAGCTCTGAAGTCCCAAAGTGATAATTGGAAGTTTTTACTTTTGCTTGCTTAGAGGACTTTTTAGCAAAAGTGTACACTTTTATAATACATCTTTTAAGAATTATATTATTTTCTCTAGGGCTCTTAACACTGTCTGGGAATAGAAATGCTTATTACAGTACTTCTTACTGTATTTCACTGGTGTAATAGACTAGAGAGGTCCAGAAAACCATCTGACTCTGCATAACCTTTTATTTTTAAACTTACACAGCAATTTTGTGCAAATTTCTCTGTCACCCCTTCATCCTAGAATGCCTGGTTCAGGAATTATCTTCTAAAAATAATGTTTGTGCATTACATGAAACATATTAGCATATTATTTATGCATTTATCAATACTTTTTCATTTTCAAATAACACATTTTTTCATGAAAAGAATATGGAAGAACATTTTCCCATATGTCAATTTCCAGCCTTTTTATTTAAGTTAGTTAGAGGAGCTAGGTAATGTATTTTTTACAGAGCTTTACTTCTGTGTACAAGTAATGAGGTTATTGTCCATTTTCCTTCTGGAATAAGAGAATATTATAAACGTTTGCATTGTTTTATTTTGAAATTTCTTAAATTCAGATATTTAAAAAAAAAACAAGATAATGCAACTGTATTTTGCCACTGTAACATTCAAGAGCAAACTCAATAAAACTTAATCAAATACAGTTAAATATACAGTATCAGTAGCAGAAACACAGCAACACATCATGTGATGTAAACAGTTTAAACTATAACGTAAGCAGTAGAAATAGAAAAAGATGAAGAACATAACTATACTTATAGGTTAACATCCTGAAGAATCATAGCATATATTAAAAATACGTAAGCTAAAGACAACAGCCTTTACAGTGGCTAAGAGGTGAGTCAAAGAGTGCTAACATGTATGTATAGTATAAGGATTAGAAGGTTATATATAACAGTAGTTCTAAGCTATGGAGAATTATGAAGTCTAAATGCTGCTAAAAGTATCAAGGGGAAGTAGGGAGTAGGAAGTAATAGGCAAGAGGGAGGGCGAAGAAAGAAATTACATTTATGCACTCATTTACATCTGAATAAAGCTAAAATATTCTGAATCATAGGGGATGGGGCAGAGTGGTAACAAGTAAGTGAAGTTCTATCTTTGTTCTGACTATGAATTGTTCATCAGGTGATATAACAATTTAAGTTCTGATAATATTTTTTGTCCTACTCAAAGTCTGAATCAGGATATCCTGCAAATCTCAAAATGGTTACTATTTCAAAGCAATTGTAATACACATCCCCAATAGTTTTTTCTCCACTTTACTTGTTAAAAGAGGAAAACTATTCAAGTAGGACAGAGATCTTCATCTAATGGTAAGGCAGGCACATCATGTGCTGGATTACAATCCTACCAGTGAACGGTTGCAACAGAGATGGAACAGGATGACCAAAAGACAAGAGAATTCTCTGCCTAATGATTGAAGTTAACACTGTTACCAATTCTCAATCCAAATGCAGTGGGTATGAAGATTTTACCTAAGACTTGAGGAACCTAGAAAACAATTTGTATAAACTAAAATGTTTTACTTGGCAACGCCTACATTTGGAAGCGTGCTTACATTTCTGCATTATTCCCAGGGATATGCGTGTATTGTATATGCCGACATACGGAGAGACATACCCTAAATTGTTAAAAAAGTGGCAACAACTAAATCTTGACTTTGGTTTTAGTTATATAAAACTACTGCTAGAATATTTTCAACCCTTAGAAAAAGAGGTATCTCATTCTACGGAACAGGCTCACTCTGATATTCTAGCATGGTATAAAGGGGAAATGTACCTGAACATGATAGATAATATGATTTCCAATGTTTTATTGTATGAAACGAGGTTGCAGCAAACTAAACAGAAGAAATGCATCAACCTCATAGGAAGGATTTTTATAACCTAGACTCAGTGGAGAGATAAGCCTTACTCAGTCTTCAGAACATGACTGATGTTGTTATAAGGCCTACGGACAAAGGTGGTGCTATTGTTTTGATAAATAAGTTAGATTATTTGAATGCTATGCAAGTGTTTTTAGATGATTGCAGTACTTATAATAAATTAACACGGGTGCAATTTCAGAATATAACCACCAGCATCAGTGATTGTCTTTATGATCTATTAATGAATAGACAGATAGATGAATCTATGTATAATTTTTTGAATGTCAGTTACCCAGCGATACCACTGCTTAAGGGTATACCCAAAATACATAAATCTTTGTTAACACCCCCAATGAGTCCCATAGTAACAGGTGAAGGATGGGCAACAGAGCCGCTTTCCATTTATGTGGCAAGTAAATTAAAATGCGTTGCTATGAATATTCCTACTATTTTAAAAGATACTTCTCAAGTTTTGAATGATTTAAAGGAACACAGTGTAATGAATGAGGTGACTATGTGTTTAATGGTCACCCTGGATGTCAAAAATGTATTTACATGTATACCAAATGATTATGGTACTGAAGCAATAAGGAGTATTTGGACAGAGAAGGGTGTTTTTGCTAAGGATACTATACCCACAATTTGTACATTTTTGGATCTGATCCTATGTAATAATGTCTTTCTATTTAAGAAACAGCTATACTTGCAAAAATGGGGTGTCGCTATCGGCAACCCATGTGCAAATTCTTATGCCAATTTGGTGATGCATTTCTGGGAATGTTCACATCTACATAAACATGTACTTAGTAATAACATCAGACTATGCAGGCATTTTGTCGATGATGTTTTTATCTTGTGGACAGGGGGAATGGAAGCACTACATGCATTTGTTACCTACTTGGAATCTACAACTGAATTTCTAAGATTCACCATCTCTAGCTGTTACTCTAACATTGATTTTTAAACATCTCTCTCACGATAGATGCAGCAGGTAGAATAACTACATCCCTATATAGAAAACCGCGTTGGTGCAATGGTCTACTATCGAATGATAGTATGCATCCTAGACACATCTTCCCCAATATAGTAAAAAGTCAATTTATGAGGATCAATAAGATCTGTAATACTGAAGAACAATTGTTTAAAGAAACTGATATTTTGGGTAAACTTTTTGTGGACAGAGGATATAATAAACGGGTCTACTTTACATGGTCGACATTTCAGAAAGTCAACTTTCATATGGCTGAGACCATATGACTGACTTTCAGAATGCTGACCATATAAAATAAACATAAAAACACAACAAACACTTACCTTAAACTGTTAGCTGGTGGATCCACCCCCTGCACCCCCCGTGGGGAGCTCTGCCCCCCCCGTAACTTTAATATCCCAACTTCGAGATTGCACTACAGTGCGGAAGTGGGAAATTTTCCCATTCATAGGTTCATAGGTTCATAGTTAGGTATTAGGCTATCGACCCTATGGCCTATACAAGCCCAGCCAAAGAGGTACCCTGGCTTTTGCCACCCAAGAAAATTATTTTCCTGTGCCACTGACGAGCAGAGCCACAGAGGTGATCCCGGGGTGAATTTCCTATTTCCCATCCAATCATCAAGATTTTTCTTGAAGAGTGCTAATGAGGAGCTTTGTTTGATATAGATAGGTAGTTTATTCCAGAGTATGGGAAGTCTCTGGGACAGGAATCTATCCCTCCGGCATGTTCTGTTTATTGTGGTGACAAGGTTTAGATCCCTAGAGCGTGTAGCTCGGAGGGATTGGGATTTCTTTAAGTGGAGCATGTCCAACAGCTCTGGGTTTGACATAGCTTTGTATGTTAGGCAGAGATCACCTCTGACTAGGCGATATGCGACGGAGTAAAGCTGGAGTTTTTTGAGATGGTCTGAATAGGGCATCTGTTTGAGGCTGGTAATCCTCTTTGTGAGGTATTTCTGCGGCCTTTCCAGTTGTTGTAGATGTCTTGTGAGGTACATAACAAAAGATGCGTTGTACTCTATAATGGGTCTAATGAGTGATGAGTAGAAGGGAACAATGACCTTTTTTTTCTGGATGAGAAACCTTTTGTGATGAGGTGTGCAATGTAGAAGGATTTCCTGACTACTGTGGCAATGTGATTATCAAAGGAGAGACTACTGTCCACCTGTGTCCCAAGGTCTCTTATCACACTTTCGGTGTTAAGCATGCTACCGCCTATATTGTGGTTCATGGGTACAGAGTTTTTACCTTCTGCACTGTGCGGAGATAGCAGTTTCCAATGGTCGACTTTTCAAAAGTCGATCATATGGTCTCGGCCATATGAAGGTCAACTTTATGAAAAATCGACCATGTGAAGGGAACCCATAATAAACCTACAGCATATACTATTAAAAAAGAGGTAGTTACCAATAGCTCTAACACAAGTAACATGAATATGAATGCTCCCAGGAATATTGGCCATAGAAAAACACAAAGAATGGAAAAGGTCCCCTGCATCACAAAATTTACTAACAACAATAGAGTGTTAAAAGATGTTGTTAGTAATCACTGGAGCATACATACTATAACATAATAGGTAATAGATAACTAGAATTAGTAACATACTGGAGCATATGGATAGACCTACTGCTAAGCTAGTAGGAAATATGTCTCGCTTCATTTATAAAAATAGTAGCAATTTAAAACAACTACTATGTAATGAGAAACAGAAGTATCTGTTGGAAGGTGCAAGGAATGGCACCTATCCTTGTAGGAAATGTAAGATGTGTAAGGTTATAACTAAGAGACAAGAATTTATACATCCCCATATACCTTTTGAATTTAAACCTAGGTTCTATGCAGATTGCAACACTGCAAATATAATATACTTAGCCACCTGTTATGTACGTCTTTGTCTTTATGTAGGAAAGACTATTTCAGTGATTAAAAGCTAGAACAAGCAAGCATTTATATGCGATAAAAAATAAGAATGTGAAAAATGCTCTAGTGAAACACATTCTGGAGTTACTAGGACACACTTTTAGTTTTAGAGTGTTACAAAAAGTTTCTAAAAATATAAGGGGTTGGGATAACAAGAACAATTTTTTGGAACAGATAGAGCTGAGATGGATTTTAAGATTACAGACACATGTATATATAGGCTTAAACAGTAGTGTTAGCATTAAACTGGTTTTAAATGCTCGGAGACTTAAGGGCATTAAAATATATTAAAACATGTGAATAATTGGATAATTGAATGATTGTTTTTGTTAATAGATTATTAAATAGTACATAATGATGGACATTTTAAATCATTGTATTCGGATCTGAAGAAGCGTAGTAGTACGTGAAAGCACTTGTCCTGTATTTTGTTTTTATACATTTTATTAAAGTAGAGTCAGCTGCCATGGTTGACCTGCTGTTTTTTTCTTTCACCTTACACGTACATTCTGGCTTAGACATTTGGTTTGTGCTGGTGTTTTTTTCTCTGCTTGTTTACTTGTTAAAAGAGGAAAACTATTCCAGTAGGACAGAGATCTTCATCTAATGGTAAGGCGGGCACATCATGTTTGTTCACTTTATTAATCTCCGTAATGACTTGGGGGAAGCTACAAAAAGTAAAAGGCAAATCAGTTCTTTATAATTTACACATGGTAAGTTTTCTGAAGTCCTTCTCCCAAAACCTTAAAAAATACACCACTAACCTATAACTGAGTTATATATTTATTTTCTGTGGTACTGAATCTTAAAATTTAAAGTTTAAATTTTTAAATAGTTTTACCTTGCACTAGTTGTGTTCAGACACTTTCTTTTTCTTTTGACTCATCCAGATTCTTGTATTTTTAGTAGATTTCACAGCTTTGTCTATGTGGTCTGCACAAAGCTCCTGGAGTAGGGCTAAGCATTAGTGTCCAGCTCATGACTGAGCCTTCCAAAACAAGTTCTTGTTACACAGATAATTATAACCTAGACTTGTAGGTGTCTTTGCATGCATCAATTCCTCTTTAGCGAGGTCAGTATTTGTGTCACTTCATTTTATGTTCTTACAGCATGTTTTGATACCTATCTACTAATCAGTAAGTAGATACAATTACTTCTGCTAAACCTGTTTTGTCTGTCAGAATCCAGCAAGGCCAGTAAGTGGTCTAAAACTGCTGTTTTATCTGTCAGTCAGCCTCTTAGTCTCCTTATCGCACGCATTCTGTAGGGATTTCTTTCAGTTATTTCCCACAGGATACTGTTTCATTGATTGTGGCTGCTACAGGAAAATGTATTTTCACATTCTGAAAGGCAACCTTCTGTTCTGCTTTTTGTTTGAATGTCTTTTCTTCTTCTCATTATGGAGCTCTACAGGGTGCAGGTAAGGTATTTAAAAGTCAACATTTCAACCCATTTTCTGACACAAGGTTTTTCAATCCTTTTGTAGATATCATTGCTTTTCCTATATATTTCTTCCTCAGGACCAACCTGGATCATTTTGAGCAATTCAGTTTTTTGTCAGGTCCTGGCACCGTCTGTGGATCAGCTGCCCGGGTGTCATTGCTGTATGTTGTTCACCAGGGAATCTTATTTACAACCTCATTGTCTTCAAACAGCATGTATCAAAAGCAGTTCACTTTTTCACCAGGAAGGAATTTAGCCTGGTCTCAAGCTAACAGTCCAGATAAATTCTACATGCCTGTGTTTATTTCTATAGTTTATGGCATTCAAATAAAACTCAGTTATTCTAAGAGGTTAAATAACAATCTCTTAGGCCTCAGCAAAAACAATATTTTAGGAGCACTGGCAGACTCTGGTCATGCTCAAGTGATTAATTAAATCACTACATCTCCAACAGCCCTCCTCCCTTTACTTCTTTAAACCAACTTTCTGTACATAATTTTATCACTGTTGGTACACCTATATAGTATTAATGATTAGTCCCCTATCTCATAGTATCATAGGAAGTTATTTGGCTATTGGCCCTGAGGCACTTACAAGCCTAGCCCTTCATCCTCTCCCTCCCCCAGAAAACCTTCACATCCAAACTTCAACACATTACTGACATTTAACTCACTGATCTTGCCTCCATTGGCTATTTCCTTCTCTGCCAAACCTGCGTCATCGCCCCCAACATTAATCTTCTCTTTGCATTGTTTTTAACTTACTTAATCACTTCCAAAATCTCCATTTCTGTTTCATTGCTTCACTCACAAAGTCACACGATGATGGTAAGAGGACAGAGGAATTCCTTTCCCTACTGACATTAGAGACGAAGAGGCGTATTCATGTTCCTTAGAGATACCTAACAAAATAAAGGCAGTTCAGTGAGATTAAGCTGCTTCTCTGTATAACCAAAAGCCATTCATCTCATTAGCACATCTGGAAAGAAATTAACTCCATTATTGGGAGACCCTCAAACTGCTGTCCTCCATTATGTCCTCAGTGCCATCCATAATCAACTGCCCTCACCCCAACAGTTCCTTCAACAAGTCTTCATACCCAACTCTATATCATATCCCTCTGTATATAATCATTCTGGGATCTCACTATCTTCCATTTAAGCAGACTTATCCAAATTTTATTTAAAAAGTTTTTAACAAGACCATCAATAATTCTATTGGAAAACGTCCTCCCAATGGCCTCTTTTTTATGACACTATCCCCCCCCACTTCATTAAACAGACATAGATGTCATCCAAAAATACCCAAACACATTTTTTTAATCTATCAGTCTATCAAAACAAAGTTCCCAGTTTCTGGAAAGATACCCTAACACACCCAGTCCCCAAAACATTGGCAGTCTGCTTCGTAGCAGATTATCATCCCTTCCTCATCCTAGAAAATAAAAATCTTCCACACCCAAAACTCAAATATGTCCAAAAGTCTGATGTAGTTTTCAAATTGCAACATGGATGCTGGACTTGTAAGACCACCATGATGATCCTCTGGACTTTCATGGATGATATACTCCAACAGGGAGACAAAAGCCTCTTCAATGAATGCATTGCTGTAGATCTCATTAAAGCCTTCGGTCTACCTGACCACAATATCCTAGAGCCCTCCGTTTATAAGAACTGCCTTTAACAATGAGGTGGTGCACTGGTTCTCCAGTTTCCATAATGGGTTATGCTTTTTGACAGCACATCCATAATCACTTTACCTTTGCCTGTAGTTAAACCAAGCCTTGTCCTTCATCTTCCATATTAAAAAATCTAAATAAAAATATACTCAGTTTTTAGGGATAGAAAATATATGAAAATTAAATTTCCTAGATTTTCTTAGCACAGCTTGACTATGACTGCTCATTTTTGTACTCACCACCCCCCAAAAATATCCTCCTTACAAACCACAGCTGCCCAGTTCTGTAGATTTTATTATAACAGTCCCTTATTATGTACATAACTGCTCTGTCCTTGTAAAGCCAAATGGTTTCCTATTAAAGAGTGGCTAGTTCTGCTTTGGTCCACCATTTTAAACCACAAAAATCTAACACCTACCTCTCCTTCTCTCCTTAGTCATTAAGAAAACCCTTCATAATTCTCTATACAAGCTCAGATCCAATGCCAGTGATTGGGTAGCTCCTAGAAGACTACATAAAATAAACAATTATGATTAGGTCACCGATTGTAACTTGCCTATGTGTTCATAACATGGATGCCAAGAAAATCACCATGAGAGAGAAGCTCAAGAGGTGAATCTTCGCATCCATGTTGAGAACACATCATTTTAAATTGAGATTGGAAATCCAGTCATAATTCTTTGTAGTGTATGGAGATTTGTCTTTTCTGGTAATGCAGGTGGAAACCACTTTACTTCTTTATGTATTCCCTACATAAGGGAAGCAGCTGGTTCCCACATATGTTTTGAGTGTAATGTAGCAGCAGATAGAGATGTAAGAAATGGAGTTGAAATTAACCCGTTTCATGTTCTGCTGCTGAAATAACAACAGATATCAGTTAAATAATACCCTGTTTTAGCACTACTGCTATAGCTCCACATGTGATGTTAAAAGCAAATTGTTAAGCACCCTTCTAAGCATTGTTAAGGCCGGGTCTTGGGCTATCATAGCGCTGAACCAGGATGTCATTTAACTGATATTTGAGTTAATAATAGTGCTCCATGCACTACAAACGTCTAACTGATCACACCTCCCGTATATTTGGGACCTGAATATGGGATTCATTCTCTCCATCTGTGTGAGTTTGAAATAAGTAGAAGACATTTTGTTTTCGTTGCCTTAATCCCTCATTGATTACTTTATGCTTCTCAATGTCCCTCTAAGTCCACCTCCCTGAAAATGTTACCTTCTCAGCTATACATGACTATGCTATGTTTATATTATTGGTTTGTACATATTGATTACCTGATATCTTATGCATTCTTGATTTCTCTCCATAATGTTTTCTTTCCTTCTGTATTACTGAATTTTATTTTTTCTTCAAGATGATTTAACCTTGTTTTATGTTTCTGGGCTATGTCAAAATTTGTTCCTTGCAGATCAGTACATTGCCAGGTTAACAAATCATACAACCCCCCCCCCCCACCAAAAAACAAACAAACACACAAAAAACAAAAAAAAAAACAAAAAACAAAAACAAGCAAACCGAAATAAATAAGCAGATTTTTAACTTTCTGGGTCAGGGGTATTCAAAGTAAAGTGTTTACCAAATCAAATACTGTATGGAAGTTCCCTTCTGCTTTGTATAATTTGCTGCAACAAATAATGTTGTTAAGTCAAAGTCACTAGTAATTTAATAGTTAATTTTTACAGTTATCTCCTCAAACCAAATATTTATGTTATAAAAGCATTGAAATATGAAAATTTTACAGTACTAAATATTTTTTGTAACATTTCCTTAGAATTTTTGTCACTTCTGCATCACTATTTCATGAATTCAATAGAGAAAGGCAACTATGCTACAGAAAGTGTTGGACAACATGCACACAGACAGAATACCTATTGTGTGCCAACAATGCAGACAAAATATCTACTGCATGCCAACATACCCTAGCCTGTGAAACAGCTGACAGTGCTGGAGTTCCTTCCTGTGATAGATCAGCAGTACGTACACTGGCTCCAAAACTCTGTGCCCACCCAAATCCCACATGATGTATAGTGCTCATAGCTCTCAACCTCTTAGCACAAAGAATCCACACAAAGCCAAAAATAATGGGATTCAAAGCTCTGAAAATAGGGGCAAATGTTATATATTGCTCTTACAAACTTAGAAAGTTGCCAGAATAAAAGGTCTTGTGTACATTTTCCTAAGGATTTGAAATCTGAAAGTCAAATAGCTGCCATTATTTACTGAATTCAGTCCTCACTGATTTGCAATAAAATCCAGAAAACAAATTTTATGAGGAACAGACCAAAATATGAGGCAAAAATCTTGATATTCTGTGAAAATCTGGACAGTTGAGAGATATGGCAGTAGTAGTCTCTTAGCTGGCCTTTTAGCAATTCATTCTTTACAGTGCATCATCTGACATATTCCCTTCAGTTCTTCATGCAGACTTGACTATTCAAGATCCTGGTGAGTCCTCAGAGAACATGCGCATTCTGTATGACATTCTGCTGGCAAAAGGCCAGCTAAGAGACTACTGTTTCAGAAGTGCATTGAAATACTTATCATTGTGATCCACTTTTAAACTAGTATGCGACCCATCCCCTTCAATGAGCATGAAATCTGTTGTACAAGTGGCAGCCAGGAATGATTCATGATTGGAGAGTGTGCTGGTGGTGTCACTCTCTCTCCCTGGAGCCAGACTGTTTAGCCATATCTTCCTGACCTTGCAATGTAAATGGACACATATGTCTGGAAGGCATGCATATAGCAATTCTCCCTCACAAAACCAATCATTTGCAAAGAGAGTGACTGTAAACAACAACCTGCCCCTGGCAGCTTAATTGCCTATGTAGCTATGGATACATGAATATTACTGTCATACTGATGGCACCATTCTCCTTCTCATTGAAATTGTCATGACAATATTGCCTGCTTTTTGAGGTCTCTATAATGGTCCTGGTAAAGCAAAACAAAAACATATAGAGTTTTATTACACACTGATGTTTACTATATCAGATAACTAAATATGGATACTGCATTGCATATGTATATATGCCTCTATAGATAGTTGTAATATACAGTATTGACTATATGATATCTGAAAAGCATTTCGACCACCTAAGACCTGGTCTATATACACACAATGTTGCAAGGCCTGTTTGTGTAATTATTACCAAGAATTACAAAGTGACAATAAGAAAAGACATTCATAAGGAAACATCCTGGCATTTTACAACATGCTGATGTATCATAACATAAGGAAGGATGAAAACATATGTAAATACCACTTTGAACATTTTCTTAACATGTAACTTAAATCCATGTTTTGTGATATATGCAAGCTCAGAGCAAGATAACCTGAATATTCTGCACAAAAATATTGATGTGACTTCATTAATTGACACCTTTGAATGATATTAACTGTGTTGTCACCATTGTCACACATTACCACATGACCTGCTTATGCTCTCTGCAGGTGGTAGTAAAGTAATATGAGTGCATGTCAAACCATGAATGATAATCCATTTGTGTACATACATATCACTGGGTCTGGTCACATGTCATGGTGTTCAGATGGTCATTTTCATGTGTTATATCATCTAAACTATCCAGTAGTGCTGTTTAAGTTTTAGATATTACACCAATTATCCAAGCTGATATTAGACATCATGGATAGGAAGCTTGCACTGAAGTGGAATGAGCTGAATGCTGTTCTGCTTATCCATTTAAAAGATCAATACAGGACATGCTTTTCTGGGCAGATGGAGAGGTTTTTTTTTACTTAGTGTAATTTCCTGGATGAGCTGGAATATGGCCATCCAGGGTGACTGGCATGTTATGGCTTGAGTAGGTTGTGACCCCCGTGCCCTGGTCCAGCAATTAAGGAGCCTCAGTCCTCACCTCTAACACCAGATAGGGCATCTCATATGAGAGGAAAGGATAACAAACACACACAGCAAAGTGCAATTTCCCTTAAGAGCACACAGAGATCACAGTCAGTCCAGGGCTGGTTGCTCCCTTGCTCCTCAGGTCCCCAATAAGACTCTCCACTAGCACAGCTATATGGCTCAGATCTCAGCCTAGATAGGCAAGCTAAAATCTCCAGCACCCTCTCTGTCCAACCAGTGCTTCGTGCCCCTGCCCAAGTAACTGACACACACACTTTGAGATAAGTTTATACAACCACACATACACTCCTAGGGAAGGCTGGCACAGATTCTCCAGCTGTGCCCCTTTTACCCAGACTATACGGTAATAATTACTACCACCACCTAGCTAATATTATCAGCTACCCAAAGGCCCTTAAAAGGGTGTCCAATTATTACTGTGCAATATTATTATCCATTTGGTAAGTGTGACTAATCAGTCAAGGCTTATTAGAGTGGCTTTGTACAATAAACTCTATAAATATGCAATGTACTCTAGAGCTTATCTTATCTCTACACAAATCAGCCACAGTTAAAAGGTTTTAAAATGTTTAATAATAAATAAATAATTAAAACCACAAGACAATACATTCTACTACACAGTGCTAGTCAAAAGAGTTTAGAGATCACACAGAAATACTTAAAATAAATCAGTAGTACAGTTCTGACATCACAGAGAAACACTTAGTCTAAACTTTCTAATTCCTAGCTATTGCTACAAGAAAACACATTTCTAAAATAACTTACTTACATAGAGCAACAGGCAGTGCTGTGAGCTGGGTAGTCAGACAAAAATGTTTAATAATCTGTGGTTCTCACTGTTTAAATTGCTATTGCAGTTCTGATAAACATTACATCATCTTTTTACACTTTCTTGGTGTTCCCAGGCTGACAGAAACTGTATTTACATTATTTTACACTTAAAGCAATAAAGGACATTCCACATGCAAATTCTGGTCATTAACTTTAGCCTCAAAACAACAAGCAAGATGCTTACTCCAGACTCATCTACTCCAAATTCTAAATTCAAAGGAACAGACATAAAGTCATTTTAATTTCAAAGGACCAACAAGAAATGCTTGACTTAGCTTTCCCTACAGCAGAGGGCAATGCTGCCACATTGTTTTAAGCTCAACATTTCACAGTATTTACAAATGATAGAATTATGTACCAAATTCTGTCTGACTAGGCTGGCAGCCCTTACCCATCTCCACCAGTCTTCACATAGGTGTACACAGCAAAAGCGATTTCAGTTACCAGATGGACTACCTGTGGGATCTTCACCAGCCGGACATGAATGATTTGTCAGGACCCTTGAATAAGTAGAATTTTGTCTGTCTGACTTACTCTGTTGTATACAGTATACTACTTATGTACATTAAGTAGCCTATATAGTGGCTTCCATTTATTAAGGGGTTGATGCTTCATTTGTGAGTTACTAACTCCCTAACCCCAATACCACAATGTTTCATTTCCATGAACATGTTAGTTATTATTCTTGAAGTGTGAGCACCTTGTAAAGCTGTTTCACATTTCCCCACTAAGTGTTAGCAATTGGAGGGGCAGAGTCCCTTACTTGAGGCATATTGGGGGGGGGGGTCTTACTGCCTTGCTAAAACGTGATTCTAATTTTTTGTTACAGTGAAATGATTCTTGATCATTTATGATCCAGCAATGTACTCTTAGTTTATTTTTCACGAACTGGACCCAACCCAGTTTGGCTTTGTCAAGAGAAGGGAAGGTCATGTCTACTAAACCTGGTGGACTTCTTTGAGAAGGTGACCAAGGCAACGAATGAGGGGAAAAGAGACCATATCAACTGCCTGGTCCTGGCTAAGGTGTTTGATGCAACACCCCACTCGGGTATAGTTTACAAACTTACTGAACTGGGCATAAACCCCTACACATCTCTCTTGATTGCCAGCTGGCTCACAGACAGGACCCAGGAAGTCAGGATTGGTGATACCACCTCCACTAACAGACTGGTCACTAGTGGGGTACCTCAGGGCTCTGTGCTGGGACCACTTCTATTTGGCACATACTTCTCAGAGGTAAAGGCTAATGTCAAGGGCCTTTGGCTGACCAAGTTCATAGATGACTGCATATTGGGAGGTATCATAGGTTCCCTTCATGACACAGACATCATATAAGAGTGTCTAATACAGGCAAATGACTGGTACCAAAGTAATGGACTAAAACTCAATAGTAAGAAATAAGTTATAGTGCCTTTTTGGAAAACTGCCAGCCAGGTAAGAAAATCATTATATGTCACTCAGCTTAGAAGTAAGTACATGGTATCCAGGTCCAAAGAAGTCATGATACCACTTTATTAGGCTCTTATTAGACCCAGTATAATGCCCCTTCTGCATGTACCTGACCAGACATAAGCAACAGCTGGAATGCCCACAAAGTTTCCTTACCAGGAGAATACAGGGTATAAACACATTGTCCTATGTGGATCTCCTTAAAGCCCTGTATCTATGTCTGGCATACTCAAATCCAGCACTGCTGGATCTTTTGCACACCCACAAAATGAACAGAATGCTCCCTCACAAAACTAATAATTTGCACAGTGAGTGACTGTAAACAACAACCTACATCAGAGCATGCAAAGCAGAGTCTATTCATAACTCTATTTTAGTGTAATTTTGACCGAGGGATGGAAAATTGGAAATTCACTCAGTGTCTGGCCCGCATACCTCTGACAGACAGATGCAGACAGTAATGCCCAAGCTAACATACCCTCCACATAACCCCTAGAAACTTCCTAAAGTACCCCTCCTAATACAAGCCCATGATTCATAAGGACACAATTGGGTTGGATTGCACGGCTAGGCTTATAAAGGGTCTGATCATTGTTAGCCTAGCATGTACCTATAAACCTATGAATAAGTCATATTGAAACCCACTTCAGCAAATGGGTAGCATGTATTCAGCAAGCATATCAAATGTACATGGAGTAAAAAACCCTTTGATACATATAATGTTCATTTAACAGTATAGGGATATGAATGGACATATGCATATGTATGTTAACTGCTAGTACATAAAAATATGCTTACATGTGTATAAGCATGTATGCCTCACCATATCTGTAGATATCATATTACACAAATTTATCTAATCTTGTATGTGTTTATTTATATATACATACATGCATATATATATATATATATATATATATATATATATATATATATATATATATATATAGATATATATATATATATATATATATACATATATACATTATATATATCTATATATCTATATATCTATATATCTATATATATATATATATATATATATATATATGTATATATAGACAGAAAGAGTACATGACACATTAATGAAATTAAAACTCCTCGGAGTTTGTTTCACCGATAACTGAAACAAACTAATAGAAAAGTGGACTCACCAAAAATAAAGATAAATACTAGCATAAGTGTTTTGCAGGGTTCAAGCCCATGTGGATTTTCCACACCCATTAAATTAAAATATATCAACTCTGAGGGCCAGATTGCAAAAGAGTTGTTCTCAGTGTGAGTCTGCCCTGATTCTGAAAGACCCACTCTCAGTGTGACTTACTTTGGTGTAAAGCCTGTCTATAAACAGGCTTACACTGGGTGCTAGATTCCAAAAGACCTGCTCTGACTGTAAGAAGACCCTTGCAATGAGAGCAATTGGGCCCCAAAATTGCACAACACTTGAGAAAGGAGAAACATTTCCCTGTTTCTGGTATTCAGAGATCTTGCAAAAACACTGCTTTCCTGCTTATTCTTTTCAAAATGCATTCCATTCTATAAATGTACCCATCACAAAGAGCATTTGATAAGAATGACATTTAGCCATTTAGGGAGTTCCCATACACACACACACACACACACACACACACACACACACACACACACACACACACACACACACACACACACACACACACACACACACACACACACACACACACACACATGCTCACAATGAGCATCTGGCTCCTGTATTGACAATATGCACAGCCACCACCATCTGTGGAGTTTATTGTCAGACCTTTCTGCCACGTCTTACACATGCCACATACACACCTAGGGAGAATGTAGTGTGGCCAGTTAGCCTATGACATGTCTTTTGAGGGATGAAGGAAACGGGAGTATCCAGACAAAAGCAATGCAAATTTAAAGAGGGAGTGCACAGTCTACACAGAAGGCACCCCACCCAGATAAAACAAAAGAACCTCTTGCCATGAGACAAAAGTGATACCTACTGCTAAATATATTACTGATTTTACTTTAATTTCTGGACAGAATTTGTTTAATTTTGTTAGAATTTGAGGATCAAGATTCATAGAAAAGAGTCGCTGGGTGGATCAGGCCTAGTACCTTACAGCAAAAATATACTGTTGTGTAAAGTAGACATGAGTAACTAAGTAGAGGCATGTTGCATATGTTTCAAGCAGAGCACACAGGCAGAATGGAAAAGTCACAGTACAGGCTGAGGGTACAGAAGAGGAACTACATGATTAGAGAACCAAGGCCAAAGCAGGTAGCATGTGTTAGTGCCTGCGGCAGTAGCTGTAACTAGGCAGTCCATACACGTAATATGTTTTAAAGACCTGTCATCTGGTTCTCGGCTAGCTGAACACCATATTTATTCCAGGGGTAGAAAGGGGAGAATATGAATGTAGAAAATAGAGTATATGAGAAGCAGAGATAAAAATGAAGGAAAACCTGCAGGAAATGTAGGGGAGGAAGAAAGACATAATGTCTTTATGGTAATAGCTCCTTTATTTTATAAATGCCCCCCTATATATATATATATAGAGAGAGAGAGAGAGAGAGAGAAAGAGAGAGATGTAAAGCAAAGGGTCAGTGGAACTAATGAAAGAAAAATAGGGAAGAAAGGTGTGGGAGGATAGCCAGCAAGGGCAAAGAAACATGAAACAATAAGGAGTGTACTGGCACAAATTTGGAAGGAGACACACGAGGTGCACACAAACAGACAAATACAGAGTAGATGAATGGCCAGGGATATAGAAGGGTACAGGTGGCATTCTAACTGACAACCAGCCCAGAGGGATGTTGCTGGGACCCAGTAGATGGTGGTCTTGAGTCCAGGTATCTGTGGTATGGGCCATACTCTACTCTTGTATGTCAGTGGAAGAGGGGCAGTAGGTCAAGCAAATTTGTGGATTGGTGCAGAAGTGGCTGACATGTGACAGCCCAGTGTGTCAATGTTTGGTCAGCAGCCACATCCATCATCCACTTCTGCTCTGGTTGAGAAAGGGCAGGCAATTATGGTAAGCTACTTACCTGGATGGGCCCAAACCCCAGTGAGATGCTCCCACCTTGGTCACCCTCCCCACCTTTAGCATTGGACAAGGCAGTGATGAATGATGGCTGACATGCCTGGGGCACATTGATAGCATCATGACCCATGGAAAGGAGACAGAAAGGGACATGTGCCATTACTGTGTATGTTCCACAGATGATACAAACTATGTAAGTGCAGATGAGGAGTTGAGTCTCACACATCCTATTACACTGACAGTCTTTGTTTCCTTTTGTGGCAGCCAGCAGCATTCTCCTGTCAGTCCACCCATGCTGAAAGACAAAGGAATATACCAACCATATCACTCAGGTGTGGGAAGACGCAGAGGTACAGCTACACATGTATGGTCAATGAAGCAGAGCCATCTTCCTTTCTGACATATGGGCAATGAAGCAGAGCCATCTTCCTTTCTGACATATGTATAATATATATAATATATATATATATATATATATATATATATATATATATATATATATATATATATATATTTTGCAGGTATAAGTTAGGGAGACACTTGTAGTGCATGCCTACTCAGGAAACTCCTGTCAGTGTTGTGTCATATCCACTGCCACCTACCTCTCCACAGTAGACCTCTAACCTGCTATTTATGTAGCCAAGTCTTTACCTATACAACTATGTGGACTTTGTGTGTTATCTACCTCAGCTGTATACATGCACATGTGCCCATGTCGCTGTTCTTTGTTACCAGTGAGGTACCCCAATGTCCATACCATATCTGTGGCTGCTACTGTTTCCTATCTGTCTGTGACCCCTGGACTGTTGCATATAGGCAAGCTAACCTACTGTTTTTCTTTGGCAGCCTACTCTGCTCTGACATCCCTTGGCTACAACTATGGTGTCCTCCTTCCACAGGTGTACTCATATCTTCTAATGAGGGTGGAATGCAGAAGTTGGACACAGTTGTCAATGACATCAATGTTGTGGATGGGAAGAATTGCATGACACAGCAATATCAGAAACATGTCCCAAAAAAGGCATGTAGCATAACAGTGGACAGGTTGGCAGCTGGAAGTGGCCTACCTCCCACTGTAAGTCTGACAGGTAGTGAAGTATTCTACCCATCCCTGAGGGCATGAGTATGATACCTGCAGGAGTGGACATAGGTTCTGTGAGTGGCCCAACCCCACATATCTCACAGCCGGAATACCCAAGTTAGTATCCATACTACACTTGCTCTACAGCACCATTACATAAAGGGAGAACAAATACCAATGTATATGTTTACCATAGGTACATTGGGTGCTCAGGTACAGAGGCATGCATGCATGGGTTTATGTGTATGTTTTATACCTATGTGTTTCCACCCACCATTTGTTTACCCAATCCAGGGCCACACATGTTGCAAGGCTAGTCAGGTTTTGTTTTGGTATGTCTTACTTTGTGTAGTCACAGGCCAGAACACTGCCGTATTGACACCTGTAGAGGCTTTGACAGGACATCATGTAGAAGCTACTACCTATGCAGGATCTGGTGATGATGGTGTTACCCACATATGCAGATACATTGAACCACAGTCTCAAGACACATTAGCACTGTCTCCATCCTCTGTAGCACCACACTCATTATCCAGGATAAAAATGTGGCCTCACTCACACCAGACCTACTGACTGCACACTCTGGGGACACATCATCCATGTTAGAGGAGCTCCCTCATGCTTGAGACCACCTGCTGCAGAGATGAGTATACTGCATTTAATGTGGGTATACCCAACTTACAGCAGCCTACCAGGCATTCTTGTCACCATCCAGTGTCTCAGTCAGCCCCCAGTATAGAATCAGTGCTTGGAACCCATCAAGTAGGGCTATAATCTGGACACAGTATTCAGCTACCCATGTTAACATGGACATGATGAGTTCCATGAGAATGTCATCAAGTAGACGTTATGCCTCCAGGAGGCACTGGAGCCAAGGGATGATGCCATGATAGGTATCATGAGGTCTGTGCTGTCTGGCAGGGGTGGGGTGGTGGTGGTGGTATGGCCACTGGTAGTTCCCTGCTAACATCACCATTGCTGATGCTGAAGGTGGTATCTGTGGTGTTTGTGACAGGGCCTAATGTTGCAGATGCAGATGTTTGCAGGACTAAAGGCTGGACTACCTGCTTCATGCTTTTCATGTTTTGTAGCATAAAGCATAATAGTTATAGCTTACAGACAGTGGCAGGTGTGTACCTTGGTACTCCCAGATGTGTCTATGCATTGTAAGGAAGCCTTCAGCAGGCTAAACACTCGCTGTAAGATGTTCCTAGTTTGTGTGAGGGTAGTGTTATATTTCATTTCACACATACTGTGTGGGTTCCTTATGGGCATCACCAGTAAAAATTCTAGTGGATATCCTGCATCTGTTGAAATACAGTGGGGATATAAGGGAGGAGAGATGTGGCTACATACTGTCTGTGAATGTATGAAAATGGGAATACCAGTGTGACTTACCTTGTATGTGGCCTTGCGGACTGACATGCTATAGGAAGCAGCAAGAACAATGAAATGTATGCCCTATGCAAGAATCACAGGCACTGCTAGAGTGCTATGCAGGCACACTGTTTAACAGCCTCACCGGGTTGTGCACTATCTGTGCTAGAGTGCTGTGCACGCACATTGTTTAACAGCCTCTCTGTGTTGCACACTGTCATAGGTTCACAGGTATTTACTAGGCTAACAACCACAAGGGCCTTTTTAAGCCTAGCCATGCATTCCAAATCTCTGATGAGTTCTGATACCCTTGATAAGTGTAAGCATGGGCCTGGGAGATCAACCATTTACAGGCTACCTGTCTGCATCAGAGACATAGGTGCCAAACCAGGGATGAATTTCCTGTTTCCCATCCAATTGTTCAAGTTGCACTTGAATTGGATTAGGGAGGAACTGTGCTTCACATAGATGGAGAGCCTGTTCCATAGACAGGGTAGTCTCTGGGGTGCATACCTATCTCTCCAGAAGGTCTTATTTATAGCATAGGAAAGGTTTAAGTCTTTAGAATGGGTAATTCTAGTACTGTTTGTTTTGTGGATATGCAGGAGGTCCATCAGAGTGGGATCTGACAATGCCCTATATGCCGGGCATCGATCACCCCCTCAAAAGCCTGTAGGAGACAGAATACAGGGATAGGGCCTTGAGGTTGTCTGCATAGGATATATTACTTATGTCCTTTTTAGTGAGGAACCTCTATGGATGTTCCAGTTGTTGGATATGCCCGGTTAGGTGCATACCAAAGGGGGCATTGTACTCAGTGATAGGTCTGATGAATGCCAAGTACAGTGGAACAATGACTTCCTTGGACTTAACTGCCATACCTTTGTTTATAAGTTGTGCAACATAGAATGATTTCCTCACCACTGTGGATATGTGATGATCAAAGGCTAGATTACTATTGATGTGTGTCCCTAAGTCCCTGACTACTGGGTCAACTCTAAGGGGTGTGTTGTCAATATGATAGTTACCAGGGATGGATGACTTTCCAAAGGATACTATTATGCATTTCTTGGCATTTAGTTTTAGTCCATGACTCTGACACCAGTTGTTTGTCTGTGTCAACCCCTCCTGGAGAACATTTTGTCAGTATGAGACTCAATGACAGCTCCTAATTTGCAATCATCTGCAAATTTAGTCAGCCAGAGACCACTGACATTGGCCTTGACATCTGAGAAGTAAATTCCAAAAAGGAGCAGTCCAAGGACTGATCTCTGAGGGACTCCACTTGTGACTGGCCTCTTTGTAGAGGTGGACTCCCCAATTCCAACTTCCTGGGTCCTGTCTGTGAGCCATTTGGCTATCCACTGTGTGACATATGGGTTTGTACCTAACCTCTTGAGTTTCTTAACAATGCCCGAGTGGGGTATTGTGTCAAATGCCTTTCCAGGTCAAGGAAGGCAGTGTGAACAATTGTGCCCTCATCCATTGCTTTGGTGACCTTCTCAAAGAAGTCCACCAGGTTGAGTAGGCATGATCTGCCCTTGACAAAACCAAACTGGGTTGGGTCCAGTGCTTGAAGGTTTACTATATCTCTATTGATCATTTCCATGATAATTCATTCCATGGCTTTACATATAAGACTAGTGAGACTTATGGGTCTGTAGTTTCCAGGGTCTGTAGATGGCCCACCTTTGTACAGAGGGATGACTGTTGCCTTTCTCCATTCATGAGGCACAAAGCCTGTTTGGAGGCTACAGTTAAATAGCAATTCCAGAGGCCCTGATAGGTCATGTTTCTTGCTATTTCGAAGGCATTCTGGAATATTGTCTGGGCCCATTGATGCAGTGTTCTTGGTCTTAGAGAGAGCATTAAGGACCTGTTCCCTAGTGATAGTAGGGGAAGTTATATTTGATGATATTTCCTGAGGGAAGGTTGAGTGGGAGAGAGGAGTAAAGTTGGAGCTGAATTTATCAGTTAGGAGGTTTGCTATATTTTTTGGCTCAGTATAGGTGGCTCCATTTACAATGAGCTCTGCACACAATTGTGTATTGCCTTTGAGGTTGCGGACATAGCTAAAGAATGTTTTCTGGTTGTCCTTGGCCTGGGAGGCCAAACTTACCTCAAATTTGGCTTTGGTGGACTTTATTTGTCCTCTGAGTTGTTTGTTTAGTTTAATGAGAGTGTTTTTATCCTGCTGGGTGTGGCACCTCCTAATTTTTGCCATGATTTTCTTCCTCCTGTTATACATTTTATTTATTTATTTTATTTTAGTTTTATTTTACATTTGTTGACCGGGCTAGTCTTACTGGATACATGTCCATTTTCAGTAGAGGCCCGGGGAGAAAAGCTCCAAGAAACTTACAAATTTTATTTATTTATTTTATTTTATTTATTTTATTTTACATTTGTTGACCGGGAAGGTCCGACTGGATACATGTCCATTTTCAGCGAAGGCCCGGGGAGAAAAGCTCCAACATTAACAAATAGGAAAAAACGAGATGTTGAACAGAATACAATTTGTTCTCCTTAGGATGTTTACACAAAAAAGGAGACATTGTCATGTAATACAGTACAATTACTCCAAGATATATAAAAAAAAATATTAAAAAAATGTTACATACACATGGTATAGCATTCTTATCTCCTTTTAGATTGACCCATTGGATAGTTTTAAAGGGTAATTAGTGAAGGAAGTAGGGTCTAGATATTTACATGGGAGGGGGAGAAAGGGGAATCAGATACGAGGGAGGTAGAGGTTAAATAGGTTAGACATAGTAAGGACGAAGAAAATGCTGGTTTAGATGGAGTCAGTCTGGACTTCTGCATTGGCAAAGCCAATGTGTTTTGAGATGGTGGTTTAACCCCTTTTTGAAAAGTTTAATGGAGGGAATGGTGGTGAGGCTGGGTGGAAGGGAGTTCCATATTTTTCAATTTGCATTGGCAAAGAGAGCATCACCTCCTGCATTGTTCGATTTCACTGTTTGAGCTAGTAGCTTGTTTGAGGAGCGTAAACTGTTGAGATTGTTGTAAGGTTGGATTAAGTTTTTCAGTGCAGGGGTTTTGTCAGATTGGTTAAGAATTTTAAATGCTATTATGAGTTGGCTCTGCTGGAGAAGGTTAGGGAATTCAATCCAACCCAGGCTTTGTAGGTTACTACAATGATGGGTTCTATTCGATAGAGTGACCCTAGTTTTTTATTAACGGTTTTAATAGTCTGATTGATATGGATATCGTATCTAAGTTTGTTGTCAATGGTAATTCCCAGTAGTTTAGTGTAGGAGTCTGGGGAGATAGTTGTCCCATTTTTGGATTGAATAGAAAAGGGTGTGGGTGTGATCTTATGAGTGGGGTAGAAGATTAGCAGTTTGGTTTTGTTTGGATTGAGAATCCAACAAAATACAATAAAGAAGGAAATAACAGTAAAGATACATACAAAATAGAAATTGTAGTTAGAACTAAAAAATATATATTTTTTCTTTTCTTCAAAAAAAAAAAAAATAGCAAATAGTTGAACATTGTTAGAGAAATACTAACTACCATACTGTGACTGTTCATAGCAAGGACAGTAAACTGCAAGGAATAATATTAATGAGAGGATGTTATATACATATATTTATGAAATTCATTAGCAGTTTCATGGTAAAAGGAAAACTATAGGAGTTAGACTATGATGTATGGTAGTTATTGGTGAGAAGTAAGAAAGTTAGTCAGAATTAGTGCAGGAACATAACCAGTGTGTGTATTGAGGTATAGTTTGAGTTTCTTTTTAAAAAGTGTAAGAGAAGACAGAGTTCTGATTTCAGAGGGTAGTAAATTCCATAGCTTTCCAACAGTATTAGAGAACAGGGAGTCACCTGCTGAGTTGTTGAATCTGCAAGTGTTAAACAGAAGTTTGTTTGATTATTGTAGGGGGTAAAGAGGCTAGAGAGTATTGGAGTATTGGTGGGTTGATGCAGGGTCTTGTGGGCTATAGTAAGCTGTAGAAATTGGAGATGGTGTAGAAACTCTAGCCAATCAAGTTGTTTTAAATTAAGGCAGTGATGAGTTCTGAAAGGAGTGTCAGTAGCAAATCTGGCAATATTATTATAGGATACTGACAGTTTGTTGAGGTTGTTTTTAGAAAGATTCGTATAAATGGGTGAAGCATAGAGTAAAGTAGAGATTAGGTGAGTTCTGGCTATAGCAGTCCTGGCTACTGGTGTAAGAAAGGGTTTGATTCAATAGAGGGATCCTAGTTTCTTGTTGACTGTTTTTATTGTACTGTTAATATGACTATCAAAGTTGAGGTTATTGTCTATTGTTATTCCTAGGAGTTTGGTATTAGGGTCCGGAGAAATAAGAGTACCATTGTTAGATGTAAGTGTGAAATGTATGGGGGTGGACTTACTGGTTGGTGAGAAGAGTAGCAGTTTAGTTTTTTTTGGGTTTAGGAGGTGGCAACAGTATTAAATGCTTT